>NC_056699.1:2916491-2946491 GCF_018831695.1 Puntigrus tetrazona
AAGTGTACAGTACGTGTGCTGTTTTTGTGCACCTGTCTTTTTGACATTAACTCTGCAGAAAGTCTGATGAAGCCATTTTCTGGTGTTTTGCTGAATGTTTATTGATGTGCATCTAAATCGGGGGGGTTATAATGAGACGGTTTTTGACAGTCCTCGGCGTTACGTTGCACATGTAACCGCTCTCTAATTATCGACAACGTGCATTTATGCTGATCTCAACTCACCTGAAAAGAAAATCCCTGATTTAACCTTCGACCTTTTGCCGCATAACAATTACACACAAGCAAATGTAGTCGTTTTACTAATAATATCCAGCAATGGCGCTTCGTCGAAAGACTAGCCCTGCATTGATCATGCAAATCAGTTTTTTGGCCGTGCAGTAAAAGTCTCCCCCGTGATCCTCAGAGAAAGACATAAATCATCCAGGCTGTAGGCACAGTAAGATGAATACGGTAATATAGCGGCTCAAAGCACAAGCAGCTTCTAACATTTGTTGAGGCAGACAGTTTTTGCATTAATGACCCGGACTGAGCTCTATTCTGGTCTCAGCGTCAGACGGCTCACCCACAGACCGAGCGCTGACCGTCTGATGCGTGCGCCGCACCCAAATAGCAGGAGATTTCTCAAAACCGAGAGCACTTATCTGATTGGCTTCACGCGATTTCTGGATGAAGAGGTTTTGATAAGTCCGCTGGGAAACAAGGTCAACAAGAATGAGCACTTCCAAGGAAAAACTAGATGAGCTTTTGGGAGCTTCGTGGTCTTGGAAACTCTTTGTTGAAAGATATCTTGCAGAGGCTTTGGTTCAGGGTTATAACAGTTAAATAAAACATAAAAAAGACCTTAATAACCACAACAACAACAACAACAACAACAACAACAACAACAATAATAATAATAATAATAATAATAAATGATAATTATAAAAAAATTGTTCAATGTATGACAAAAAATAAATAAAAATATATGTATATATACACAATAAAATAAAAATAATTGCCAAGGCAAGTTTAACATAGTTTAAATTTGTGTAGTAACATTACTAAAACGTAAATAGAAAAACTAATAAAATAAATCAATTTTAAATATTAGACATACAAAAGAAAAACAACAATAAAGAAATCAAATACACAAACTAAAAACTAAAAACTAAAAATTTAAATTAAAATACAATTACACAACACATGATTTGGATGCATTGAGATTAATTATCTTCTATTTATTTATTCTTTTCAACTAGTTCAACTAGTAGTTTTCCACTAGTCGCCTACACTTAGGTAGTGTTTGACTGATCGATTGATTGATTCTATTCAATTCAATTCAATTCAATTCAATTCAACTCAACTCAACTCAACTCAACTCAACTAACAAACATAACAAAAACAAATAATTACAAAAAATGTACAACATTTAAAATGAAAAAGAAAATTAATAAATAAATAAAAAATAAATAAAAAACTGCAATAGTATCCTAATGATCTTAAAATAACGCTGGATGCAATGAGATTAATTATATTGGTGTCATTTGTTATGAACTTTTCATTATTTTTGCTTCGACTTGTTGCCTAGGCAATACTAAAAAAGTTTTAAATGCATTGGAATGAACTGTGTTTGTGGCAATTGTTATGAATGGGTGCGAAAATGTGAGACAAACATTTAGAATCTGCTAAAAATAGCAAAAAAGACCAACTCTGTTGTCTTTCTGCCTGATGGACACACAGTTTTAAAGCTGATACGGACCTGACTGAGGAAAATAGCTTCGTAAATAAGACGCCGTTGCAACAATATAAGATGTTTTGATTTTATTTGCACCATTAGATGATTATATTTTGCTTTTAGTGCAAATGCAAATATTCTAAAACATTTTAAGACGAAATGATTGCTTTGATTTCTAGCCAGCCCAGGAAGCTGATTTCCTTACATTATAAAGTGCTGAAAGCATGTGGAGTGATGAAATGCGTGCGTGAAGCTGGATGCTGCGAGGTTGTTTGTCTGATTTGTGAGACGAGGATGTGGTTTTATGTAAACATAAAGCTGCTCACTGTTGTGTAGAGCTTGATGTGATCTCATAAACGGGAGAAATGTTGCCCGTGTCTCTCATTATGCAGCTAAATGACAAGAGCAGTCACTGAGAAATGACACAGAGAAATGGAGTTCATTTCCATTCACGCTCTTATTTATTGCTGTCCTTCCTTTTTTTTCTTGAGCTCCATTTTCAGATATTTCCACATATCAGCAGTTATTGAGATCTGCGAGAAGAAGTCATGACCGTAAAAGGTTTGAGGCGCACCAAGCGTATGCTAAAAACAACACCTTCTTTCTTTGTAGACCTGCGTTTGCCTTTTTTGGCAATTAGTGGGCGGGGCTAAACGGGCAGTGACGTCGAAGCAGGCGCTGATCTGCTTCTGCGGAGGCGGGGCTTATCCA
The DNA here is from genome assembly GCF_018831695.1 of Puntigrus tetrazona. Taxonomy (NCBI): domain Eukaryota; kingdom Metazoa; phylum Chordata; class Actinopteri; order Cypriniformes; family Cyprinidae; genus Puntigrus; species Puntigrus tetrazona. Next base: position 2,918,919 of record NC_056699.1, read on the forward strand.
CGCTATGACGTCACAGAGCAGAACATTCCAGAAGCTGCCTCCATCACAAGCTGGCTTTAGACTAACAACAACATTTTGAGTCATGAAACATACGGGATATAAGATTAGCCCAGTGACCTCTTGACCTTTTCTCAGTTCATGACCCCCTTAAACGTAATCGAATGTACACCAACTGTAATTTCACTTTTTTCAAGGGCCAAACATGTTTACTCGTACGGTAGTTATTATTCACATTATCCACTCGTAGTTTCATAGGTTAATTTTGTTTCGACAGCTAAATGTTTTAAAAGTACAAATACTGCATCTAGTCATTTACGAGCGGTCACAAAACAGCATGTGTGTAATTATAGCGCAATTAGAAAAAAGGGCTTTTTTGAAAATTCAAGGTTTAAATTTGTTAAAGTCATTTTCTGCTCATTAATGCTAAAAATCTCATTCTGTCATGTGGATGCGTCACACCACAGGACTGAATGAACACAATAATTAAAAATTCATTTACAGTACGGGATGAAACTTCTTTTTAGCTCGACTTTTTGACGTTTAAAAATGTCTCATTGACTTCGTGCTGGATCCTGAAAACGTATTTAACTTACAGTAATTTGCCAAGAGTAGCCCAACTCAAATCAGATGATTATTAAAAAGATGAGAAAATATTGTTGAAGTGTTTCGGGGATTTCCAGATGTTAGAAAAGCAGTTGATGTTTAAAAAATAGTTAATTTAGAAAAAAAAATAATAATAATAATTATATATATGTGTATATATCATAATAAATAATTAAATTGAATATATAATTTTAATTCGGTTTAATTTATTAATTTATATATTCATTAAATTATACATTAACTTATTTATTAAATAATACATTTATGTACATTATAAATGAATGATACATTTATTTATTTTAGATTTTTTGGCTTTGAAATGTTTAAATAATTTAAACCAATCCAATCCCACGTTCATCTATGTAACGGAGCCGAGTCTATCCAAGAGCAGGCTTTCATTTAGAAACACGGTCAAACACAGACAGGGTCAAACAACGGCAAACGGGTACGGTACGGGCAAAACACAAGAATAATCCAAGGCCGGGCACGGACGAACGGCAACTAACAATATCCAGAGGACTTGACAGAGAGCGGGAATCTGATAAACAAGCCCAAAGACCAAAGATTAAATCCAAAACCAAAGGAGGAGATCAGAGCAAGACTAGACTAAACTAAACATGGATTTTAAATAGACAGGATAATGATGTAACAAGGGGGAGGAGCTAATCAATTGCTATGGAAATTAACAAGGTGGGCAAAGGAACACAGAAACAACCGGGAGCAAACACTTCAAAATAAGAGTCCACAAAAACCAAGACCGGGACATAGAATGAAATCGCGACAATTTATATTTCTATCAACATGTTTGATACATATCACAAACAAACGAGACCTAATAAACCTAATTTATCCTGATCTGTGTTTTCCTGGATGATAACGTGCTGTTTGTAGCGGAGCTTCCAGCGGCCCGGACTGATTCAACCACGATCGATAGACTCGTGTGTGTGTGTGTGTGTGTGTGTGTGTGTGTGTGATCCCGCGCTAAAACATCATGACCGACGCTACGGGAGTTTGCTGTGAGTTTGACAAACGTAATTAATCCACGCCAGCATAAATCCAGATATGATACCTGGATATGTAATATGACAGAAGATTTAAAGTAAGTAGCAAGTTAGTCGTTGGGATTAGGGATATAGAAGAAGGCATTAATACAGTATGTGCTTAATTACTACTAGTAATGATATAATTACTAATAATAATATTCTAGTAACATGCATGTTAATAAAAACATATATAATTTACAGCATTTTGATGTTTAATATTTGGTTTTTCACGTTTGAATTTCATAAATGTTTTATGTATTTTTGTACTATAATATTTTAAATGTACAGTCAGTTGAATTATATTTTTTGTGCTATTATTGATGTTTAATCCATATTTTTTATAATAATAATAATAATAATAATAATAATAATAATACACACATTTATTTTTAACAGATAGCTGTAATTATTTATTAAATAAATAATTTATTTAATTAAATCAACTAAACATGCATGGCTTGTTAATAGTAATTTTATAAGTAATTAAAGCTCGTCCTTTTAAAATGAGTAAAAATTCCCTAAAACCTGGCTCCAATCAAAAATAAATGGAATCGAACGAGCGTTGTTTTTCATAACCTATTTTAATATGTGTTTTTGCTCTTTAAACACAGCTCCAGTGTTTCCCAGATACCTGAAGAGTCCTTCAAGTGTAAGCCTTCTCCTTGTTCCCGCTCTGTTCCTGAAGCTCACACACGCTGCCGTCTTCACAAAAGTTAGTCTTTTCCCTTGAGTGCAGCGCACAGACAGCGACACAACACCTGCCACCAACCTCCAATCTCTGCTTTTCTTCCAGTCAACATGCGCCTCCTTGATGAAACTTTCCTTAAACCTCACGAGAAGGATGAAGCCGCGCTAAAAATAGACGGGAGGGGGGGAAACGACCTTATTACCAGCGATTGTTCCCGCCGTTCAAGGTTAAAACTTCCTCCCGCGCGTCGCTTCAGAGGAGCATCAGTTCGCTGGCACCCATTAGTCGAGCGCTGTAACACCTGATCGTTTCAATCGAAACCGACGGTTCATCGAGAGAACGGCTCGTGTTTCTTGAGAGAAGGGAATCTTGGGAATATTACGGATGCTCTTGAGCTGCAGATGTGATCAGACTCGGTCACCGACCAAAGGTTTGAGCTAAACAGATGCTGATGAGACGCTGCTGTGTTACGCCGTCATTCTTGAAAGCCATGAACAAAATACACAAGGTAGAAGAAAATATGATGCCATGTATGCCTGGTTATTTAATAAACTTTTTACTTATTACACAGTTATAAGCCTATAATTGCAAATCTATAAGACCCTCCGTAGAGAACAACATAGCAAGAGCGTAATGAAGTGTATTTTTTTCCAATAAAAAGAATGAAGATTAAAAAAAGCAACACTAAAAGGTAAAAAAAAAAGAATAATGATAATAAAAATAAACAAACCCAACATTATGCATTTACTATAAATAAATAAATAAATTAATTAATTAAATAAAAGTGAAATAACAGAGGAACAAATAAATACATATTTTCTGAGCGTCTTATTTAATGAATCCTGGGGGGAAAAAAAGTAGTCACTTTGACACTACGCGGGCTATTTGTTTAACGAAGCAGCAAAAGATGATATGAACGCATTTGCGCGTGCTAATTAATATTCATGAGCTTAGCTGATCCAGGTTGCACTGTCACAACAAGCTCATCTGTGATGCTCGGTTCAGATCATTCATCGGCAAAAACATCTTTAATGGAACATTTCATTATACGAGAACCTCAAAATTCAGCGTAATGAAAATAAACTTGCGCGACCCGTAAAGATCCCTGACAGCATCTGTATCAGACGCGGGATCTCAGGAAATGACTTTTATTTCATATGGTGCCGCTGCCCAATAAATCGTTCTGAGCTTTATTAATAATTTGCTTCGGCAGCTGGGGTTACGGCAACAAGATGATCGTTTCTCCGTAATAGTAACTTCATTTTTATCTGAAGCATCTGTGCATTAGGAAAAAGCTTCCAGCTGTGTGATTTCATTACGATTGAACATGCGTGGTTTGGAAAGGGTAGGATTTGCTTTGTATTTCTTCTTTAAATGGTTTGTTGGAGGCCCAACCGACTCCATTCAAGATGGTTTTCCAGGTCACGATCAAGTCCAAATCTATCTATGAAGCAATTAATCAAACAATATGGATTTACTCACCCATGATGCAAATAAATAAATGGATGAATGATTGAATGTTGTTTATGTGTAGAAGTTTCTATTTAAAATGCTTTTTAATCATTTAAGCAAAAGAAATGTATTCAAGAAATAGCATTGCGTATCATGATTTCAGAGCTTTTATCTTTAATAAGAGTGCATTTTGTCATTTCTATTTAAGTAAAGCCGATAAAAAAATACTAAATAAAAATATTTTATTTAAATGAATGAATTAATAAATCTATTCATTGCTTCTTAACTAATTAGACAAAAAATCCTTGATTTTTGTTAGTTTATATATATATATATATATATATATATATATATATATATATATATATATATATATATATATATATATATATATATATATATACTGTATATATATATATATATATATATATATATATATATATATATATATATATATATATATATATATATATATATATATATATATATATATATATATAGATACAAAGTTGTTTTTCTACTATATAGTATAATATAAGCTATGTATACGCGTATAGTATATTGTAAAGTACATATATGTATATATATAACAGCAAAAGATTGTGTGAAATTATGTACAAATATTTTTTGATCAAAAAAACCAAACAATTTGATGAATAGGTGATATCAACCAAACCGGACAGTCATTTCGGAAGTTATTTACATTTAGTTAGGAGATCAAGGAAAAAATATATTTTTTAATGAGAGCAGGAATGCACTTTAAAGTCCACGTTTTTGATTTCGTGTTGACTTTAAGCTGGTTTTAGCAGGATTTAGTCAAGTCGCCGGTGTCGCTGTCCATCATATGGCACTTACTGTAAGTTGAGGTCTTGGATGGATAAAGCTGTTCCCAGATCAGCATTAAAGCCCCTGCTGCTCAGCGCTCGATGCCTCAGAGCTATTATCATCGGCTCGTTCCAAATTGGCAGCCGAGGTGTTGCGAGAGGCCGGTCAAGGTCAGCTGAACATGTTGACACATAATGTTTTAAATGAAGAGGCGGTTTAGATGGATTCGTGCTGAATGATAAATGGTTGGGGGCCGAAAACATGATAAATAGACAGAAGCCAGAGGGGCCAAACCTGCAGATTTCTGTGCTACAGCGTGGTATTAGAGCCGCTCTGGATGGGCTCCAGGGGAGAGAGGTTAAGTCCCCCAGTCTTGCTTATGTCAAAGAGCTGGAATTCATCCAGCCGGTTCATCGACAGATGGAGAGAGAGAGAGACGGGTTTGTGCGCAGGCATTGTTTCAGAACAAGGATTTTTACATAAAGCGCTGCGATAGAGATGTTCTTCTTTGATGAAGTCAAATGTGCAGTGTCACTACAAATGGTCTCCGAAGGTAGGGTTGGTCTCGAATTAAAGCCATTGTTGACATACAATAGCATCTCGTGAATGTGAAGCCTGAAAAGAGCATGCATGTTAAAACGCTTGTTTTTATGACAGTGTTTTACCTTGTCATTAATCTGTATGATTAATCTGCTAAATATTTCTGGAGGAAACAGATTCAGTGTCGAAAATAACTGCATTTTGGAAAGTGTAAACTGTCATAAAAACTATTTATCATGAAAATATATTATTATAATAATTAATGAAAATACTAATAAATATTTTTACATTTTATACATTTGTGAAATTATTTTATTTGTGTTTATTTGATCAAAATTATACTATTATTGCCCGAACTTTTTTTTTTCTCAAATAGTTGTTACTGATTTAATGCCGTTTAATAAAAGAATAGATTTTCTCAAAAAAGAGACAGACATTTCCTTAAACCCTAAAACATTTATTTGATTTATTTGATTAATTTATTAAGTGCAATTCATAATATTAATAATGAATACCATAAAAAATGTCCGTGTACTTTTTACCGTGGATTTTTTAAGGAGAAACCATTGAACCATTGATTGAAACTGTCTTCCAAGCTGAGCACCTTAGAGCAACAGCATGATCCCGTGGGAGTTTCTCCATTGGTCTCTCTGAGAAACGTCTCGCTGACATATGAAATGTGCATTTCGCTCCACGTGACAGTACCCAGCACTTTGCAATTTACTTGACACGATCAAATACAAGCGCCCGATCAATCCCTAGACAGATCGTTCCATTTCTGACATCCTCCAGTCTTTTGCTTTTGTCAGAGGTGTGAGTCTGCGGAGAAGGACTTCATCAATACTGGAGTCTCACGCTGCTCCTCTCCCACTGAGCCTAAGTGCCTGCATTTGCCTACTGTTGTGCATTCACACACAAGTTTGTGCCTCCGACATCTCTGCAGACTGATTACAGCAGACTCACCCAGGACGAGCTGCTCACGTTCAGCAGGGGCTCCGTGCTTTTGTCTGAACCGAGAGAACAAACAGATCTGAGTATCGTCAGCGAAGGGTAACGGAGACCAACTGCACTGACAGGTGAGGGAGTTCTGATGAGAATCACCTTCACAGACAGCTGAAGAAAATATCAGAGTTTGTTCCTGTTCAAGAAGTCTATGTTCATTTAACGGATAGTCAGTTTTCCCATTATTGCGTATGCCACTGATTGTACTGGTATTTGTATTGCGTAGGTGTTGTTAGTGGTTGCTAGGCAGTTGTCAAGGTATTCTGGTTGGCTGCTAGGATGTAGAACGTTGCTAAAGTGTTGCTAGGGGGATAATAGGGTCTTCTGAGGTGGTTGCTAGAGTTTTAATGGATGGTTGTTAGGGTGGTCTGGGTGGTTGTTATGGTATTAAACGGTAGCTAGGGGGTAGCTCTGGCATAGACAGTTATCAGCGTCTGTTGTGCTTGCTAAGCAGTTTATACATATATATATGGTTGCTAGGTTGCCGTAATTTTGCCAAGACATGATCCTGGATCAACATTACTGTCCAAAAATACAGACTTATCCCAATCCATGCCACTAAACCTAACCCTACCCAAAATGTATTCCTAGAATCAGTGTGAAATGATAGCTGATTAACAAGAGTGTAGAAGAACCTAACCCTGATCATAACCCTAAAACAGATATTTCCTGAAATTTCTTTCCTCAAATCTGATTGGTTGATTGGAATTTTGTTCCTGGATATTGAGAATGTTGTTGGAATGTTGATCCAGAAACATCCTTGTACTTGGTGAAATCATGCTCACCACGGTGACTAGCATGTTGCTAAGGTCTTCTGATTTGAAGGCTAAGGTTTTATGAGCGGAAGCTAGATAGGTAAATGTGTTTGTTGTGGTTGCTAGGCAGTTACTAAGGGGTTATTGGTGGTTACCAGGATGCTGCTTTAGTCTGCAGATTGATTTTTACAATATTCTAAGTGGTTGCTAGAGTATTGATAAGTTGTTTACATTGCAACTCCCTAGCAACAGAGTCTTAGGAATACTGGGTTTTATGAGCGGTAGCTAGGTTGTTGCTAGTTAAAAGAGTTGTTGTGGTTGCAAGCAGTTGTTCTGGGTTCTGGGTGGTTACCAGGGTTTTGCTAGGGTCTTCTAATTGCTAGTTATTTTTACAATGCTCTGTAGTACTCATATGTGATTTACATAGATTGTATTGATAGATAGTGTTCTGGGTGGATGCTAGGTCATCTCTAACCAGTTAGCAAAGTTTTAGAAGTGGTGAAAAGGTTTTTCCCAGGACATAGGACGTTAAAATATTTGTAGTGGTTGTTAGGCAGTTGCTGATGGGTTCTGAGTGGTTACTAAGGTGTTGCCAGGCAGTTACTAAGGTATTATTTATAACTGGTTGCTTAGGTTGTTTTTGGACATGAGGTTAAGTGTTCTTAGTTGTGGATAGGCAGTTACTAGGGCATAGCTATGTAGTTGCTAGAGACTTCTGATTGATTTTACAGATTATCGATAGCTAATACTTACTACAGTACATAGGCTCTGCTGCTATGCGGTTGCTAAGGTGTCTTGACATTGTTAAGCTCTTTCCAAGTCTTTACGAGTGGCTGTTGAGCAGTTTTGAATGGTTGCAATCGGGTTGTACAAAGTGTACTAAGCGGTTGCTAAGGCCTTTGGAATGGTTGCTAGGATTACTAGGTTGTGGAACAGATTATGTACATAAAAGTGTGTGCGCGTGTGTAGTACAACACCGTTTAACTAAAGCTATTTTGAAGTTGCATTACAAATGGACTAAAATGTAACTAAAATGTTCGTGTTTGCATTGGACTCGCAGGGAATCCGAGCACACAGGAGCGTCTCCGGCTGTATTTGCTGTGTGTATTAAACCCATCCCCAGTCCCACTGATCCACATTTGAGCTCAAACAGTCATGCTCGTGAAACGCTCCCATTTATTTTCTCCTCCTGACGTGTGATTGGCTACAGTGGTTTGTTGGACAGGTCACTAGAGACCGACAATATTACTCTAGTGAGAGAGCAGACAAGCCACTAGAACAAAAGGTGATGTCTGGGTCATCTTGATTGTAGTGGGACAGCTGTTCATCAAATCACGCCTGATTTATCAGCGCTCGGCCTCTCCTGAGTGACTGAGGTGGAGCACTGAGCTGTTAAGCCCTCATTCAACTTAAAATAGATAGCTAGATAGACAGATAGACATATAGACATATAGATAGATAGATAGATAGAGAGATAGATAGATAGATAGATAATAATCTTTAGATGATTGCACAGCAATGTTGGTTTCAAGATCGAAAAAGCGCTCTCCGTTTTATGTGTGCAACATGGCAACAAAACATTGTCGTCTTCCAACAAATATTGCACTGTGGTTACATAACTACGTTGATTAAGACGATGCAGCTACCAAAAAAAGTGGGTATAGCAACCTCTCAAGGCATCAGCTAGTAGTTTTTAAGGTATTATAGGCTGTCTCGACACCTGTAGCAGCCGTGAACCTCCGCAGATAAATCAAGAGTGCTTCTAAAAGCCTGATCCACTTTTTGATTCATTATCTCTTCCATTATGTAGCACATTCAGCCCTGGCATGGCTTTGACTCAGACGCCTCTTGAAGATGAAGGAGACTCAGTGTACTTTGGGGTCATCCATTCAGCTCTTTTCTTTACAAGCGCTCCTCTTGTGCTGTATTAGTATTAGTATTACAGGCTCTCAGTACTCGCTGGGTTAAATTTCTGAGATCTTCACTCACATTTCTCTGAAATAAAGAGACAGGACTAGAAGCATAAAAAGAGGCCCCATTTCAGTTGAAGTCTCAATGGAGCGGTCATGAACAAGCTGTAATTTGTTGTCAAATGGTGTAGTGTGAGTACTGAGATTTTACTGTAAGATGTTTCAGAAACGTTGTCCTTTCCTTTTCTCTCTTTCTCTTGTTCTGGGAACAGACTGAGCCCTGATATTGCATGATTTGTGTTCAATGGAAATTGAATCAGCTCATTGTTGATGGAAGCGTTTCAATAGCTTCCCATGTGGGCAAGACAGGAAATCGTGGAAAATGGATGTCAGAATGAGCATGTCAGTGTGATGCGTAATGATTACCATGGACATGTTCAATAAAGGTATTCAGCAAGAACAAAGAAACGTCAGACTTTATCCAGCAGGAAATAACTGGATAGTGAAAAGTGTTTTAGGTGAATTTAATCATTTAGTTATGCTAATTGTTTGAAATACGGTCAGACAGATGTATTAACCCTCAGGGGATTTGTGCTACATTAAAAGATATAGCTCAGCCCAAAATTAAAATCGAGAATGTACTCACTATGAGGCCATTTGAGAAGTAGATGAGTTTGTTTCTTCAACAGGTTTGGAGAAATGTAGCACTATAGATACAATAGATGCTCTTCGGTGAATGGGTGCCATCAAAACGAGAGTCTAAACAGCTGATAAAAAACATTGCGATAATCCACAGCACTCCAGTCCTTCACTTTACATCTTGTAAAGTCATATTATGGTTATGGACTTGTATTTTAACCAGAAGCAATGGTTTGAAATGGTTAATTTACAAACATAGTTTTTTTCTAATGTCAAGATACTAACTGATGGACTGGAGTGGTGTGGATTACCTGAGGAGTATCATGAGGTTTTTATCAGCTTTTTGGACTCTCAATCTGACGGCACCCATTCACTGCAGAGGATACACTGGTGAGCAAGTGATGGAATGATACATATCTCCAAATCTGATGAAGAAACAAACTTTTCTTTGGTCACACTTTATATTAGATGGCCTTATATACTACGTACGTACATCAGAAAATAAGTACAATGTACTAAGCATAGGTATTTCTAAAAACACAAGCACAATGTAAAAACATGCATTTGTTTTGACATTAAGTGCAGCTAAAGATGATCGATTCATTAAGCACCAGAGAACAGAGTTCTTGCAGGATTTCACGCAGTATCAGGCTGTTGTGAAGCTGAGGTTTTTCTTTGGTCTATTCTAGACTCTGGGCCTTTGTTGCATTCATTTGCATTTTATTTATTTTTTGTTGCATTATGACTTTGTAGCAACAAAGGCAACAGACCCGACACACATGCTCAGGTTGCTGATGTTCCCGGGTGAGTAAGCGCTAGCTCAGTGATCAGGAGAGACATGCTCAGCATTCACACAAGCATGCAAACTGAAGGCCCTCTTGCACCAAGGGCAGAGTCGCTCATTTAAGCATTTTGAGTGCACTTCATATGTAAAGAAGCGATATTTTTATTAAAAAAATAATGCACTGATTAATGCATGCATAAACCAGCTCATTCTGAGTTGAACAGGAGTAGTGGCCCATTCATCTTTTTGGTTTCAGTTATATTAGAGAAGATGTTTGCATGAGCGAAAGAGAGTGTTTTGTTTTACATGCTGTGATATAATTCAGATATCTGAGCGACTCGGTTATCGATCTGCTGCCCTTGACAGCTATTCATTTTGACGAGCATCAATAATCTAACTGACAACTCGTTCAGCATCTCATGCAAAATTATTTGCAACATCGATTACAAACCAGGAGCTTCCAACGCTTCAAACACTGTTTACTCTTCCGAACAGGTATAAAGACAATACGAAATTGCGAATGACATCAATATAGAGTATTAAATCTGCGTAAGTATGGATAAATAAAAGATCAAAATCCTCAGGTGGCCACATTGTGCTCAGGCTAACGCATCCCGGTTCAAACTCTGTCAGTCACGGCAGTGAGCAGAGATTAAGAGCATTAGCCGAGCTGGAGTGACGCCACTGATTCTCAGCCCACCTTTTAGCACTCAGAGAATGAGCGCAGTGGTTTTTGCATATTCCCAACACATTAATGCATAATTTGGGGCCGTTGCCCATGAGAATGGCACCCCGATTGCTTTCTGTGCTCATTTAAATATGTCACAAATGTGGTTCAACCTGTATGCCCATCAGCAATAATTACATTATTACAGAGCCTCAGCCACCTTATATCATTAAAATTAGATCTTTTTTCTCGAGTTAAAAAGGAGTAAGTCGTTTTTCATTGAAATTGCATCAAAATCACAAGGCCGATAGGGTGATATTGCATCTTTGTACAAACTACTTCCTTCCACTTTAAAGTTAACAGTTCAACAGCTGAGCCCAAGCCTCTTAGAACCACTTGCTTTATTGAGTTGCTTTATTAAAAAGCTTATTGTATTACTGTATTAATGGCCAGCTGTCCTATGTAGAGAAGAGTATTATGAGAAAGAGAGATGGACTGAGCAATGGTGGTTACCTGCATCTGATACAGCGTTCGTTCTTCAGATCAATCTCATATTCACAATAAACTAACAGCTGTATTATTTAGTATGGGTGCCTGCCGTGACATGTATATCACACACCCAGGAAAAGTCTCTCAACCATTCAGATTTGAGGATCAGAAAATGATTATTAATATATGCTATAACAAACAAAACTTATCAGGCTTATCAGGGTGCCTATGAAGCAAAGAAATGTATTTCGACTATAATTTCTTCAAGCATCCACGAAACGTCTGTGAAAATGACGCCTCGTGACTTCAAAAGGTCAGGCTGTTTTGCAGCAGCTCTCTTCTGTAGAATATAATTGTTGCTAATAAACAACTAGCTCAGCTTCTGAGGATCAATGTTTGCCTTGTGTGGCATTTTATAGGTGATGTGAAAATGATTAAAACGAAGACACACTGTGATGTAACATTTAGACAACACGCTACTTATTGATTCAGATCTTTACTGCTGAAGACAACAGCCAACACCGCTCACTCGTGGACTGCAGAGATGTTTTGTTCAACTGCAGGTGCTCTCCAATTCAGAAACTGGCTTTAAAGAGCAAAGACATTTAGCAGCGTATACAGTGGTGCTAAGTGCTAAAAGACACTACCCATCAAAAGTTTGGAATAACAGAATTTTATAATGTTTTTGCATAAACATCTGTCCACCAAGGCTGTACTCGTTAATCAAAAATGCAATAAAATTGTAAAAAGTTTTTGCAATTTGAAATACCTGTTTTCTATTTGAATATATTGTAAAATGTGATTTATTTCTGTGATAATATGTTCATTTTCAGCATCATTACTGCAGTCTTCAGTGTCACATGATCCTTCAGAAATCACTCTAATATGCTGATCAAAAAACAAATGTGATTATTATCAATGTTGAAAACTATTTTTTAACTATGAAACTATGGTGTATTTTTTTATTCAGGACTACGTGATGCATAGAAATAGATCTATTTTTTGTAGCAAGCATTGCCTTTTAATGCAATCTAATAAATAACTTTTTTATTTTTTTATTTAAAACTGTTCGAAAAATGTAAATATTACAGTTATTTTTCTGTGCTTTTGATCAAATAAACGCAGCGTTGGTGAGCGGAAGAGACTAGAGATGCAGATTTGAAACAAACCCACATCCCTAATATTAAAATGCGTTCAGACCGTACCGTAACATTACAATTCATTATCCCGATTTTTAACTAGCCATCCCTCTTCACGGATGTTTCCATATGGCTAATGTTGGCTCATTTCTGCTCTACGGGTCCACTTTGCCTTTGAGATATTAAGCGTCTCGCAATTTGTTTTTAGTACGATATGAATCATGGCCTGCCATAATCACTTAACCTGCTCCCGAGATTTGAGTTTCTCCCCGCTGACAGCCATTTTCCACGTTCTTAATCATTCCTCCTCAAATCAATTTAATCTCCGGGAAACAATGTGCTCAGGCGTACCCAATAGACACTTTGCTGCCAGCGCGATGAGAAATGGCCTCCGTCGAGGGATGGTAAAAAAAAGCGTAAGCGTTTCGACCTCTCGCGTCTTCCCTCAGGCCCTCTGATTGGATGCGGCCCTCCGGTCGGCACCGCCGGCTTCATGGGTATCTTCAGGCCTTTGAATGATGTTCTGGCAGAGAAGCGATGGATTATTTTTAAGGAGAAGCTGCCTCGTGGGCACAAGCTGCTCTGACAATATTGATTTTGGGGCACGTGGACTTACCAAGAAACTCTTTTAATATTTAATTGTTGCTCTCAGCATGTACTGATGGGATTGGCTTTTGCCTTAGGTGTGCTGCAAATTAAATGAGGAAAATGCAAAGTATATTTAAATAGGCTTGTCATTTAGGGAGTTTCAACTAAAGTCAACAAGTAAACAAATGGTGGAGCAGCTCCTCCGGGGCAAAGCCAAACCAGGTCACTCGCTATTGTGAGGATTTTTCGGGGGAAAATAAAAGCAGGCGTTTCACTGGAAGAGAGTTGCTTGTGTTCGCTAGACGTCTGTAAAGAGCGCACTGTTGGCCTTTTGTGTGTGACTGTGAAGATGACGACATTTTGACCGAGGAAAATGTAATAATTAAGATTTTTTTTTACGTGTCATGCATGCCAAAGCTGTACTACTTTGTTAAAAATGCTCAAAAAAAGCAAATACTATTGCAACTGTTTTTAACTGTGGATATATTGTAAAAAGTCATTTCAAAAGCTACAGTCCGTGTCACGTGATCCTTCAGAAATCATTCCAGTATGCTCATCTAAACTTTTCTGATTCTGATCAAACAATTCTGAAAACAAATGTAGAGTCCAAACATATATTCCACATCACAAACCTTCATACGTTTTATTTTTCATCTTTTTTATTTTTCAGAGAGTTCAATCATTTAATTGAAATATATATATATATATATATATATATATATATATATATATATATATATATATATATATATATATATATATATATTTTTTTTTTTTTTTTTTTTTTTGTATGCATTCATTTGTATGCAGTATGCATTCATTTATTGCCATTCTTTGATCAGTGCAATATACCCTATGGTACTAAAAGTATTTATTTCTTTTGAAAAAGGATGCAAAAGTGACAGTGAAAAAATTTACAATTTTGCAAAAGGTTGCTATGTTAAAATAAATGCTGTTGCTTTGAATTCTTTGACTTTGAAATGAAGAAACAAGGAATGTTTCCAACATTGATGATAATAATAATAATAATAAAAACCACGCAGGAAATCAGCTTATTAGAATAATTTCTGCAAGATCATGTGACACTGAAGACTGAAGCAATGATGCTGAAAATTCAGCTGCGCATTACAGAAATAAATGACATTTTACTATATATTAATTTTAATCTCTAACGATATTACTGTTTTACTGTGTTTCTGATTAAATGCATCTAGCCTTGCTGAGCCGAAGAGACTTTTCTCACAATTATTCCAAGCTCTTGATCGTAAGTGCGTTGCTATGCAGTTGCTAAGGTAGTGTGGTTGGTCACTAAGGTGTTGCGAGGTGGTTTAACTAATATCAAAGACTATACTATTCTATAGAAAGAAAGAAGATCATAAAGAAGGAAAGTAATAAAAGCGCTTTTGATTTTTCACTTACAAAAAGAGAACAACTCCATAAATACGTGAAACTGAATCATTTTTACTGCCCACGAAGAGAACAGCTACTTCTACGCTTCTTTCTTTACTTTTTTTCAGCGCCTTAATATTTAATTGAGGTTCAGGATATAATGCAGGCATGTATCTAATGACTACGGCTCTTTTGCATATTCATGAGGCCCTCATGAATAACAAAGAAAGAACAGAAACACAGACAACTTACCAAGTGTTGAGTTTAAAAGAAATCAGCGGCTTTAATATGTCATTTCATACTCTGGAACGGATCCTCAGAGCATTTTTGCCATCTAATCCCAGTCTGTCATGATTGAGTTCCTCTTTATGTTGCTACATTTGAAAATTAGCATTAGCGTTTTCTGCTTCCACAATGCAAGCTTTCTTATTGCTTTAAAAACGCTTTAAATAATAGCTTTTAATAGTATTCTTGTTGATCCTGGAGCAACCTTCCAATCAGCCAATCAGATTTGAGGAAATATCTGTTTTGATCAAGCTTAGGTTCTTCTACGCTCTTGTCAATCAGCTATCGTTTCACACTGATTCTAGAAAAAATACGTTTTGGGCATGTTAATGTTGATTCAATATCATACCTTACAGCCGCAACGATTAAAATATATATATATATATAATGAATTCATCACCTTTTTCACTGCGAGGTTTTGAGTTATCAGTGTGTTACCTTAAAAAGCAATGCGACCGTTTTTCTTAAAAAACCGAGACGTCGTCCTCGAAGTCACGATAATGGATTTATGCAAATCACAAGCAACAGCCTTACCGAGCAGCTCAAATTTTATTAATAATAATGCAGATTTTATTGTTCCATTATCTGAAACGCCGTTTCCTTTTACATTCAAAGAGCAGTCGAGAGCAGCATCACGGAGGTTGATGTGGCAAAATTAAGATCCACGATTGTTCTCTCACCAGATTACAATAATTGCCCATATTTGTCTTTAGGATTCATAAATTATGGAAGGCTCATTAATAATACAAAGGCTTACTCTCAGCACTAATGCGAGCAAAGAAACCTTCCTCTTCCCTGTAGTGCTAAATTAACAACATTTTTTTTAGTTCTTGCGCGGCGGGCAGTCGAGGGTTGGCTGTAACGGCTCACAGTAATCCAGATCATATTTAGAGAGACGTCTGTGCTGATGGTCGCTCACATCACACGCTCGTGAACGGTCACCCTAATGGCGTCTAATGGCATGAAACGCGAGCGCTAAAAAAGTACATCACAAACAACTCAAATTATGAAGTTTCACCACTGCAGTGGAGATGAGTCATGAAGAACTGCATCTGATTTCATTTCCGTAACGATTCAGTGTGTGCGGATCAGTTTCAGGGCTGCGTTTGCTGCACGACCAATCAGCTTCTGCCGCAGAATAAAATAATAAAAGTAATAAAATGTAATTGCAATTTTTTATTCCACAATTTGGTCTTATCTTGCAATTTTGCAATTTTGATAAAAATATATATATATATATATATATATATATATATATATATATATATATATATATATATATATTATTCAGAGTTTTGTTATCAAGCTTTTGACTTTTCATTTGTTTGCTTTGTTTTGTTTGTTTCCAGCATGGAGAAAAAAATAGTTCGTGTATTTTTAGAATTTTAAATATAAATAAAAACCTCAGAACCTGCAATTTTTCTTGCAATTCTATAAGAACAAAAAGATTCAGAACTACAAAAAAACTAAAAAATTGTGAGATATAAAGTTGAAGTCAATTTTTTTCAGAAATGCAAGATATAATCACTTCACACTAAAACAACTCAGTTATATTTTTTATAGCCACCGAAGTCATTTATACATCCAAAATGTAAAAGTTTGCTGTTCGTATTTGATTATTTTGAACGTTTTTGAAAGAAGTCTCTATATAATAAATAAATATAATAATAAATTTAGCAAAAAAAGTGATATTTTTAAATATTATCAAAATGAAATGTATTTATTTTTATACATTTTTAAATCTCAATTTTTTGTTAATTAATTAAATGCGCTGTATTTTGACAGTATGCATTATACATATGTAGTACACGTGTTATTATGCACGCGCTCGTGTGTTGAAGTCTAAACCGAAACCAAACACTCGCTGAACGATCACTACCTTTCAACACTACAAAGTGCCCCTCCAGCACGGCCTGCCTAATAAGAACAGATAGTAAATGTGTCTGACTTCCGCTTAGTTAGCTCTTAACAAAGCCCTCGGAGTAAGACGTGCTCTGGAAAATCGGCACGACCAAAGGGCTGCTAGTTTATTGTGATCAGCTAATAAATATCTGGAGAGCCAGATACGATGGTTAGTTCTTTATCTCCACCAAGCATATTTGGTTTTGACAGAAGCGAGCTCAGAAAGATGCCATTTTCCGTCTGGAAAGAACAGAACAACAAGGCTATTAGCAGGGTTGCAACCTCATGTAAACATTCCTGAGGCTAAAGGCAAATAAATGCACATCAAAGTGTGCCGCGTGTTTCCTCCGCGTCGCTTTATTTTATCTTTGTTCTCCAGACCATTGCAGGAGCATCATTAGCGGCGTTCGGGAGCCGTTGCCGTCGGGAAGCAGCATTTGTATGCGTCCAGCGGCTCTGGCAGAACACCGGCCACCTCCTGTTGATCCGGTTATGTGATTTATTTCTTACGGGGCGAGGAGCACAAGACGCTCCGCGAGGCTTGTTTTCTTATTTCTTCGCTGGAGAACGAGCGGTGGAGGAGCACCGTGGAGGGTGTCCTTGACTGCGCACGAAGAAACCTGATGCTGTTATTAGTTTGACTGCTTAATCTCGGCGCGGGTTTTCCAGCAAAGGGTTAGTTTGAGCAAAAAATCAGCAATGCAGGAGCAAGACGAGCTAAAAACACCATTATGGGAGGAAAAGCATCAGTACCGGAGAGCGTTCTAAAGGCCCTGTATATTCTGTCGAGGTAAAATATTCCTAGCAACCGGCAAGTCGCAGATATTTCACAGTATTATAGTAGATGTTTCGCCAGTGATCGATTTTTATTAGATGCTGTAAAAGTATGAAATGGACCTATATTTTTCCTGTTTGCCACCTTTGGTGTCACAGCTCTGGACAGTAGCTCGGGATATTGTTTGAAAACCTACAGTTATAGATACAGTTAAGGCTTTTATTCGAGGTTTGTTATATGAACTAAATAGGTATACGTAGGTATAACAGGTTTCTTTAGTAGGTTTCATAAATTTGTAAAAGAAATGTTTTTCTTGGGTAGTAGACAAATAAAAATAGCATTTTGTAAACGCAATGAGGTACTCAAGGCAGTGAGGGTTTTATAAATAAAAAATTAACCTAAAAAAAAAAAAAAAAAATATATATATATATATATATATATATATATATATATATATATATATATATATATATATATATATATATATAATTTTATTTTATTTTTTTTTGCTTTATTTTTTAATTGTTTTAATTGTTAACTAGTTAGTGTTATAGTAAAAGCTAATTTTATTGATTTTTTTTAATTTGATGTTTATTATTGTTATTATTGATATTTTTATACTAATGTTGTTGCACTTAATTTTACTGTACGTCTACTTGCATGTACTTACAGTGTACTTACACAAGAAAGTACTGGTTGTATAAAAGAACTACACGGGTTAGGGTTAGGTTTAGTTATTACCTAGTTATTAATGTAATTGCTACAGTAAGTGGTTATGTACACGAGGAACAGGAAGTGCTGCCTTAATGTTTGTGAAAAATGTTTCTTTCAGTTTATGTATCAATGATAAAATGATATTAATTCGAAATTCAAAACAACAAACTAACAAACAAATAAATAAAACTTGTGTTATTATAATGTTACTATACTGTTGTTACTGATAATAGCCACGCTTTTTGTCTGAAAAAAGCTTTAAACGACAACCATTTGAGTTCTGCAGAAGTTCTGTGCGCTTTCCACAGTTTGTCTCGATGATAAGCGTCAGAATAAAGTCCAGGACAGATGAAGAAGAGCCGGTGAGATGTAAATAAAAGCTCAGCTTTCATTTAAGAGGTTTGTTTGACTGGAGTCTGGAGCTTTAGCCGCTTCACCAGCGCAGGTTAAACCCACAGCAGAGCACATTTCAAAAGCGTTTTCAGATCCTCAGAAGATTGCGCACCTGGAATGGAAAAGTAAAAAGAAGACCTGACAAAATATCAGGCTATTGTGTCTGCTGGGATTCGCAGTCTTTCGACTTTTTCCACTTAGATGAATGAAACATCAAAGACAGCCATTCACAGCCGCCGTTTGCAGAGTGGACTCATTTCAGCCGGATCAAACATACATTCTCTGAACAGACTCCGAGCTCCTTACGAGAGTGTGTGTGTGTGTGTGTGTGTGTGTGTGTGTGCTCAAACAGGAACAAGTTGGACAAGCAGTGTGAAGAAGGGAAGAAAGCACTAGTGTTCACTGAGTCTCATTGATCCAGCAGAAGCTGCTGGAGACTCGTGGTGGTCAAACGGCATCTTTTAACACTAAACCAGACAACTTTTTTACTACGATCAATTAAAACTTTGTGCCATTTTTTTTTTTTTCTCCGCAGTAAATTTGACTTTAAGGTTATCAAACACCAAACAAATCTTGAGTGCATTTTATTGATTTATTGTAAAAAATAAAATAAAAATCAATGTACCTAAAAAGTAAAAAATAATAAAAATAGTAGTTCTTGAAACTGCTGAGTATAATTTCTTCATGAGACGTCGCAAAAATATTAAATATGTTTTTTTTTTCTTTCAAATCAAATACTACCTTTGTTTTGTTAATAAATAAATAAAATAAATAAAATAAAAAGTGATTCTAGAAAAAAAACGTGCAGCCAAATTGTCTTGTGCAAATCAAATCTAATTATTAAAGATGGATTTTTTAAAATTCTTTTATAGGTTTTATTCTGCAAGAATGAATTTGTGTAAGATTAATAATGGACCTTAATAACTAAAGTCAAATGGCAAAATCCAAATCGCGATTATAAATGCAAATAAATGCAAAAAAGGAAGTCTCATAACTAGTAGCTTATTAACATGCATATTACTAAAGTACTAACCATTTATTAAAAGCACATATTAATGCCTTATTCTGCATTACCTTACTCTATATCCCTATTTATACCCAATACCTAAAATTAATAACTACCTTACTATTAAAAATTAGGCATCTATTGAGGGAAAAGCTGTAGTTTATAGAAGTGTTCCCTATTATTGATACAGCTTTTGTTCAGCTGGGTTATTATATGTTTCGTGTGTCAGAGCTTCGGTGCAGTGGTTTATAGATGCAGACTTCATGTAGCACCAGGTCCTGGAGAAACGTTGTCTCATTTCACTATGTACTGCACAGCTATATGTAGTTGAAATGACAATAAAAGCCACTTGACTTGACTTGACTTGACTTGACTTGACTTGAGAATGCAGGTTTGAATCTGGCCGCTCTTAGCCATCGATAAAAATAAATCACTTGCACCGCAACTTGAGAAACTCAATACTGGTGCAGGATGCGAGTCGACTGGTTTTATTCTCAGCCTGTGAGTTTTCTGAGCGGTCTCAGAGGAGACACGTGTTGCTGAGACAACAGGCAGAACAGAGCTCTACTTCCTGTTCACACACACACACACACACACCACCTGCAGTCACAGGAAAACCACTGACCTTCCATGTGGTGAAACACTGGAGTAATCCATCTTCAGGATGCTGAGCGCGGCCGATGGCTTTCAGACCCTGGCTGCTGCTGCTGCTGCTTCGCTTCGGTACATGACGCATTATCACAAGGACGAAGCACTGATGTGTGTATCCCGATCGCTCTTCAACATCTACTTCTTATTTCACTCAACATCACAGTATGGAGGGTGCGTTTGAAACATTACTGCTTATACTGTTTACGCTGTGGGTACGCACTGGGAAAAAAAATGTGTAAAGTTTTAAGTGTTTTACAAGGAAATACACTGTTAGACTTTGCTGTAACTGTACAGTAACTTACTGTAAAAAGCCCAATGAAATTCCATATATATATATATATATATATATATAACATATAATTAAGCTTTCACTGATGTATAGTTTGTTAGGATAGGACAATATTTAGCTGAAATGCAACTATTTGAAAATCTAAAAAAAAAATTATATTGATATTACTAATGAAAAAGTAGTTTTCATATATTTACAGTAGGATTTTTACAAAATACACAATATTCACTTATTATCCTCACGATGTTGGTTTGATTTAACAACAATTTTGACTCATACAATGTATTGTTGGCTATTTCTACAACTATGCCTATGCTGCTTATGAAGGCTTTTTCCAGTTTTTATTTTATTTTTTATTTTTTTGGCGCAAAAAATGTACAATTTTGCATCAATATATTTTTCAAAGTTACTAGCAAAGCAAACATTTTTGAGCTAGGTTTTACAAGAAAATACTTTTCCAATCTTTCTATTTCAGGTTTAATTCAACGTGTTTTATTGCCATTTCTTTATCCTTAAGTTGTGAAACTTACTAGCATTGTACGACTTAATCAATTTGCAATTTGCACATAAATCTTAACTGTAGTCATTTTACAAGAAAATACTTGTCTTTCTACTTCAAATTTCATGTTAATTCACATACCAATATCTGTATATTGCATGAATTCTGTGCACGGTATGCAGTATATACAGTGTGTATGAAATATCCATATGAACTATAACTGCTATTAGTTATCATTTACTTCTTGATTTTAAACTAAATGAAAAATGCAAAGCTCTTGATTCAGTTTAGCATTTTAGAAATGGTGCATATACTACTGTATTTACAATAGAAACGTTTTCTTTAAATATTCAGCATTTTGACATGTGAGAGTTAATATTTAGTTTCATCTGTGATTCTGACCTATATGTGGTAATATTTCAATAATCTGCATTCAGTGTTTGTTAGGACTGAAAAAACGCTCTGTATAAAACGCTCGCATATGCGCTGAATAAATGTGAATCAGCTAAATAAAGTGGAAAAGGTGAACTTTGTGATGCCCCCAGCAGTTTAACCATTCGTAAGTGAGCGAGCCGGGGAAGTCAGACCCAGGTTTGTGAGGATCCTGCTGGTTATCACACCAGACTGTGTAGTGACTCAATGCAGCTCCTGTCCTGATGCTGAACTCACGCGTGCACGCAGGATACGCCGTTATAGCTTGCTTGCTTTTCTTTTTATTGAGATGGAATTCAAACGTATGAAGCAGATGAAGAAATACGTTGACCAAATAATACGCTCTCACGGTTGCACAGCATGCACTCAATTATTTATTGGTGCAATAAAGTAAAAAAGAGTGAGAAGTGAATTTACTATTACTTGTTTACCGTTTTCACTGTTACTTTGTTGTTTTAGTGATTGTTCATCATTGTCATGACAATCCAGAGCACATTTTCTCATACGAAACCCATTGAATGGCATAAGAAAATGGCAAAGCATGACAGATAGATCAGATGCTGAGCTTTGAGAGTCCAGATCCAGACTGAGAATCCTGAGAGAAAACCCCACCAGCCTTTTATAATCCAGTCCGTGTTTTCTCTGTTCTGGTGCTGGCCACTGGGCTGTGCGGTTTATCTGTGAGAGAGGGATTCTTTCTTTCTTTCTTTTGACACAAGCAATTAGAAAAAGCAAGGAACAGACAAAACTAGAATTTAAAAAAAATGTTTTGTGCTGTGTTGTGTAAGATATCCCATTTTCTGTGTAACACCGTTAAAAAGTAAATCTAGCAATGTTCGTTTTATATATGTATACATTTTATATTAAAAAAAAAAAAAAAAAAAAAAAAAAAAAAAATATATATATATATATATATATATATATATATATATATATATATATATATATATATATATATACATATATATATATATATATATATATATATATTTTTTTTTGTGACATCTGAAAGCAGATGACATCAGCTATTACTATTTTTAAATCGAAAATAATGAAATGAAATAAGTGTAAACACTCAAAACGGTAAAAACACCTTGTCATGCGCGTTCATGTTTTTGCATATGTTAAAAAAAATTAGTAAAATGTTAAAATGATTAATGTTAAAAATATATAATATTTTTGTAACTCATTAAAGCATTCAAAAAAAATTTGGGGATTTTTTAAAGTATGTGTTTTATATTATTAACTGCGTTTTTCCTCAGCGTCTCTTAAAGCCAAACTCCACGCGTCTTGGTGAATCCAGTCCGTGTTTTTCCGTGTTCTCACACTCACCGCTGGGTTGTGCGGTTTGTCTGTGTTGGTGTATGTGTGTGTTTGAGAGAGAGAGGGAGAGAGGGATTGCTACTTTCTCTCCGCTGATAGAAACACACAGCAGAAGTTGAGAGCGCGCCGCTCCGGATCTATTCTGGAGGCTTCTCTGCTCTGCTCGCACACGCGTTCGTTCCGAGCGGATCCGTCGGAGAATTCTGCTATGAGCCGGATGCGACAGAAGGCGTGATTGATCATTGATGAGCGATTGCATGATTGAAACATTAGTCCACCTGCAGCTGGAGACGCCGGTGCGCTGAGCGCGTCTTGCGGGTTTTGCGCTTTTACGCATCGGCTGGATTTGCGCGCAGGAGGGATGTTGAAGACACCTGTCGTGGTTTTCACTTCTTTATCGCTGCTGTTGTCGCTGTCATGTGCTGGAGATGTAAAATCGCGCAGCTGCAGCGATGTGCGCCAGGCGTTCACGACCAAAGGCTTCAGTCTCCATAATGTGCCACATCAGGAGATATCAGGTGAGGACGAGGTGCCAACATCGTGCCACATCACAAACTCCTGCGACAGGCGCGTTCCTGCTTCCGTTTCAGTAAGAACGGCTCGCGCTCACGCGGAAGGTTCGCCTTCGGGTCCTATCGATCATTAATGGGCTTGATCGATGCTGATTTGCGGATGATTTACATGCAATGAACGAGGGGGGATTCGGTGACTTGATCTTTGAAAACTTTTCCTACCACAGCTGTCTTCTGTATTTATGGATTTAAAGGCAGCGCGGGGTCATTTAGCTATTGCGTTAATAGAAATGCATGTTATTTAACAGATATTGGTGTGATTGATTGTTAAAGGCGTGCATCTGAGTAAACACGACTTGGAGAAGTTGAAAAAGTCTCAATCTTGCCCATGCATACAGTACTTAAAAAGGTCATATTTTGTATTATCATTTAAAAAAAAAACATATACATAGCTTAAAATGAGCCGTTATGGGGCTGAACTATGATTGCTTTCAGTTTAAAAAAGCAAATATAATTTTGAGGTGCATTTATTCAACTTTTGCGAAACTTTCTGCATGTCTCCATGCAGAAACCCCGCGCCGTTAATGCACACCCAAACAAGCCGAACCCAGATTTTCTTCTGAAACTGACCGAAAATCTTACTTAAAACCACAAAAGAAAGGCAAGCGCGTAGCACAACAACTTCACAGTTGCATGCAAACCTTTATTCCCACCCAAAAAAAACGAAACACAAATTTTCATCATCGCACGCTCGCAATCAGTTGTTAGTAAATCTGTTCGTTGAGATGCAGATCATGCAATCTATTCTAACATTGTAAGAGTTTTGCAGCTCTGCCTCCAATTAAAGCCCACTCGTGCAATCTCAACAGCCCCAGTAGGTGGCCCTACTCACTCAGTAGGACGAGCCCCTGTTTAGCATTGGATTTATGGAGTCCTTAAGGCCATAGTGTAGCTTTAATTCATACTCCATGCTGTGGCATAGATAGGCTTTTTTCTCTTTGTTATCTGTTGTGAAGTAATCACATTTGAGGGCTTCACCCAGTAAAAGCAGATTACCGCGGTAGGGACATAATGCAGAAGACGAGCGAATGTTGGAAAGGATAAGATAATGCATTCATAATGTGTCTGATCCCACAGTACAGTTGCATTTGGCTTAACGTGACATTTGTTGCTCGTTCTGACGGCGGGCTCGGCCCCGATGTGGCATGCCCGCGACGATGATGTTTGATTTCCGTGAAGTGCTTTCCAGATAAATTAAACATGCACATTGATTTTGGCGAAAGTTTGGCGGTGAATAATGCAGGAACGCAGGAATAGCGGCGACTCACAAGCGCAGAGATGGACCTGTGGGATGTGTGTACGAGCGGTGTTTTGTGCATTTCTAAAATAAGATTATTTTGTCTTTTCCCTGTGGTCTCAGCTGTGAGCATGTTGTCTTACGGCCGTTCTCCAAGGGAGCTCGGCCCCCGGGAGCATCTATAGTGTGAATGTCTGCTGTTGATGTTGGTGCATATCTGCGTACAGTATGTGCGTGTTCCTGCTGTGGTTTAGTGAGCCGTGATGTAAGTGCATGCGCAAATACATATCCGATGCAAATTCAAATCAGTTTAGTGTTGACAAAAGCGAGGGCGTTAAATTCAGAAAGCTTTTCTTGTGCAAGTAACCTGAAGTTGTGGTGCTTTAAGATGCTTGCTTATTCAGAGACTGCAGTAACTGTTGAACCTGTGTGTGTGTGTGTGTGTGCGCTCTGAAGAAATGTAGGTTTGGGGATTCAATTCGAAACGGTGTTCACTCAGAAATTGCTAGTATATTTCATACATAATTGCGAAAGAATGGGTTACAGTAGAAAGACCGAAATCGTGCTTCCTTGTAAAGCATACTGTACTCCAGTGACCTTTATTTACAACTTCAAAATAGTTTGAATGTCATTGCGTTAGATACGAAATACCAAAGCAAGTGTGTTTTATTAGAGTGGGGAAAAAAAAGCTAACCGACTTCATACGCGCAATCAAAGTCATTGAGGAAAAACGACACGGAGATGAATATTTTAGCATGCACTTGGATGTCGTACTCACATACGCTGAAGATGTCTTAATCTTAAGAACCTTATTAGCTTTATTTGCAGACCCATGCAAACTGCAATCGCATTTAATCACAATTATGCAATAAGTTAACTTTATTGGAAAGTTATCAAAATAAGCTTTGTTAGCCGGGATGGCAGCGTATGAATGCTTACCGTATATAGAGCTCAGTAGATTACAGTTTTGAGACAAACACATTAGATTTATTCATGCAATTGTAATATAAAAAATAAAAGATAGCTCAAGCACTTTTGTCAATAGTTATTATGTTATGTTATAATATGTTATGCCCCAACTACAGAAGAAATGCAACGCAAAAGGACTAGCATATAGACGAAAGATTGACCGAAATGACAAACCTCTAACTTGCCTTCCCGAAGTAAAACTAAATAAAACGTCCTAACACCAAAACAGAGAACAAAATGATTCACAAACAAAAACGGCGGCAATTTAGTATTTACTAAACTACTTACAGAGCCAAAACCAAGTTTAAAGGGTGATCCCAAAGTCTGTATCAAACATGCAAAGAGGGTCAAATAAACCAGCAATTCTTCAACACCTTCAACCAAAGCAAACAGTACTCACGAATCTCCCTATTATGGATTTTTGAAAATAAGCTTTCATGTAGCGACGGAAAACATCCGGCAATTTTCAGATTGGATGTATGAGGTTATTGTCTTGACTCTGAATCGTTGAAGCGAGTCCCAAGCCGGTTCCTGTTGACTTGTTGTGCGCACAGACCTGGGAAAACTTGTTTTTTGTGTTGGTCTGAATGTAAACGCGAATTCATTCTTAGCCACTAGGGGCAGCGTTTACTGCGACCAATCGCTGGAGGGGTTTGAAAAAAAAAAACGATCATTGAACGAATCGTTTGGGAGTCATTGAACAAATAAGGCGAAATAAATGCCTATAAAAAACCAAATAAATAAATGACTTCGTGTGCATGCCTTCTTGTTGTTTGGGATTATCAAAATCTAAATATGAACCTCTCGTAATCTGTAATGGGACACAAAACTCACCGCTCAGATCACAGCACGGCAAAACATAACTGCTGAGGAAGTGATGTTGTGACTTTTGAAGTTCTGTAGACCAATCAGGAGACGGCAAGAACAGGAGCCAATCAGGGGGCTTTCCCCAGGGAGAGATGAAACACAGCAGAGAAAACAGAACAACATCCAAATCACCGAAAACGCCAGCTTATTCCAACATACTGAGCAAAAAGTCACACCGAGGCAGAGAACCAGTGTCCAGTTTCTTTATTTCTACATTGGCTTTCAGACCCTGCTGGGGAATATTGCAGAAAATGCATCAAACAACTTCTTTCTTTCTCTCTGTTTTATATGCAGATCAAATAAGTCTTAAGGATGTTTCGCGAGGACGTCTAAATATCTCAAAAATGCACTGAATATGCGTTCTGCATATATATTATATACTTATTATATTCTTAATTCATTACAAAAGCCAGCTAAGTTTAATGGTGTATAATTAAGCTTCTATTTTAAATTAATATAATCGTAGGTAATATGCGATATAAATAAGCTTTAGAATCAATAGCTGTAAACATGATTACATATGAATTTAGATATTTAAGTGTTTTGCGTGCAGTGTTTTAGTGTTATACTTACAAATATTATTATAATGGTAGGACGTTTTCCTCTTTCACTGATAGATCGTTTCATCTTGCTGTGAACATGTGTTTAGATTCTTCATATTGTTCAATCTTTTCATCTCAGATGGTGAATCGCTCTGAATTTCACACGAGAAGTGAATCGCAGTTTCAAGGCTCGTGATTGGCTGCTCGTTACTTTTGTCAACTAAAACTAATCCTGTAACCAAGTGTTTGTTCAGCCACCATCATCTGGTCTGATATATCAACTAAACCAGCTTTTCTATTGCAGACTCTGACGTTTTTAAACAGTTTTCATGTGGAAAAGATGAAACGATATCTCATAAAAGCAGTGTCTTATGATCTTTTGTCTGGCGTAATCATTTTAATATGTAATGCAATGACACTCATACAGTTTTAAGTGACCAAATGTATTTCTGAAAATAAGTTTGAGACGAATTCTTCTTATTCGGCAACTGTTTATCCAGCTTTTCTACTGTCCAGTCATTGTTAACGATTCTATACAGAGTAGCACTGACGTTCATGAATGAGCTTTAAAGGTTTATAAAACAAAAACCAACAGTATTAGTCG
>NC_056699.1:2948991-3013991 GCF_018831695.1 Puntigrus tetrazona
CACAACTGTCCCTTTAAGGCCTTTATAGTTAATTATGGAAACAAGACTGCATTTCAGTCCAAAAAGTATATGTTTTCATTTGATTTGATTTGATTTTTCCTTCTCATCATCAGTGGTAATAGAGAAATCTAATATTAGCTCTGGGCCTGTATATAATACGGTGGAAAACTCTACTCTGGCAGTTGCTTGATGTACGGACTTCTGGGAAATCCTCCTACTAGAGCCTCCAGTGATGTTCACAGAAAGAGCATATTATTTATAGATTAATGCGTTTCTATCAAAAGGCTGTTCATGTTGTTCGCTGAGTTACAGACGTGATTATTATCACCCGTCTAAAGGTCAAAAGCGTCACACGCTACTAAACTTGGCTTTGGCAATTAAGCAAATTAAACAGTCGGTTTATGTTGGCTAATAAACGTTGCTAGTATTTTAAGGACGCATATCTTCTGCTCACTAAGGCTGCATGCATTTAAACAAGAGTACAGTAAAAATTGCGAACGATAATGATAATTTAAAATAACTTAAAATGTGATTGATTTGCCCTGATAAAAAAAAAAAACCATCCTAATATGTTGATTTGCAGTTTAAGAAACATTTCTGATTATTATCAATGTTGACAACAGCATATTTTTATTGTATTTTTGGCGGATGCATTTAATTTTTCAGGATTGTTTAATGAACGCTAACAACGTCATGCCATTCGACGAGCTTTTTATTTCCCTCCAAACGTCATCATTTCCAGCAAAAATAACAATTTCAAGCGAGCACGTATGACATTTGAGACGGCGATGAACTCCGATTCAGAGCGTAATGGCTTTTTCTTTACGTCTCCCAAATAATCCGAGCATAAATATGCCCAAACGAGCCGACGCCCCGGAGGAGAGAGGCTGTAGAAAGCACTTAATTACTGCTAATTAGGAATACTAACAGGAGCGCATCAGGTGCTGTACACACGGATCCGGATTAGATGGTGTTTATCCCTTCAGAGGATGCTCCGTCACTCCGGCATGAATAAATTCAACATTAATAAAGCTCAAAGACACGTTCTTACGAAATGGCCAAAGCTCACCAAAAGTCAATTTACATAAGTTAATTATTTGGACAGCTTTTTTTCGGCCGCGTTTGATTAATAGCGCTCGGAAGGTGAGCTGCATTAAAGAGGCGAGCCGAACAGGGGGCCCTGGAGAGCGTTCGGATGCACGGGAAGTAATGAAGGCATTAATACTGTGGAAATTGACTGCTACAGGAAGTTGTAGCTCAGACATAAGGTGTTTGGAAGCGTGGGCGAGGTGAAAAGCCGACGCTTTGTTTTCCCTGTCAGTCGTGAGATGCTGATAGCGTTGCTTTCTTTCCTCGCCGTCTCCCCCGGAGCAGCCAGAAAACCAACACTACATTATTCTAGCGCTGCTTGCAGGGCTTGTAGTCACTGTCAGCATCATTTGGGACTGTTGTTGTTGTTGTTGTTGTTGTTGTTGTTGTTGTGGTGCTGCTGCTATATAGCTTTTTTTTTCCTCCAAACTTTCTGGTTTTCTTCTGCGTGTATGTTTTGCAGCGGCCTGACTTTGTTAAATGGGATGTTCTTTGAAACGGCTGATGTCAAGAAAGACTTTCAGATCGAGGCGAGCATCATTATTACTTGTAGTAGCACTTAAGGGATCTAAACAAACCTTTAGGACTCGTGGGCTTCTTAAGAAAGTGTGCTTTTAGTTTTCGAAGGCATTTGACATAGTATGACAAAAGTAAATATGTGTGTGTGCAATGTGTGTGTTATTTAAGTTAGTAAGTAAATAAACACACACACACAGACTATTACATTACACTACACACACACACACACACACACACACACACATACTGTATATATATATATATATATATATATATATATATACACATACACATATATTATATATATATATATATATATATATATATATATATATATATATATATATATATATATATATGTGTATGTATATACATATGTATGTGTATATATATATATATATATATATATATATATATATATATATATATGTGTGTGTGTGTGTGTGTGTGTGTGTGTGTGTGTGTGTGTGTGTGTGTGTGTATATATATATATATATGGTCAAAGATAAAACTTGAGTTGTAATACTGCTTTAAATAATTTTTTTCCAGAAAAAAAGGAAAAAAAAATGCTTTTGTTTTTCTGAGACATTTTAAAATTTTCGCCAGATTTACAAAAACGCCCATTAAAACGTCATTCAGTGTAATAATGTTGTCAAGCATGCAACAGAAATCAATTAATGACATATTAAAGGAATAATTACTTTCTCCCCAAATGCTAATTAGCTGTAGTTTTAGATATTTTAAATGAACTCTTTTTATCCACATGTTGACTACTGTTTATGCAGCAAATGAACTCTGATGTGTTAACGATAAAATGACTTCTAGTGTTGGAGAGATTTTGATAAAAGGTCCGTTTCATTTCCGAACACCCAGCATCACATTAATCAAACAGGTTTAAAGTGCAGCTCTGACATCTAAAGCACGTGCTACTTGGATTTTAAATGCAGATTTGTTCAAGCTACGTTTTATAGTCGCTTTGCTGCACAATCTTGCCAACTCATATTTATGGGGAATTTATGGAAGTCTCACCTTGGCCGACCCGTGCGTCTCCTTTAATGACACTGGCCCGCGGTGAATCACTTATTGTTTCATTTTTATGCAGAATCGGTCGTCTGCGGTGTTGAACTTTGAAACGGTAGTTTGCCAAGCTGAAAAGTTTGTGCTGTTTAGTAGCATTTGCCTGGCATAAGAAAAAGAGGATCCTAAAAATACACCTGTAACGTGGTCAACAAGACGAGATTCATTTACAGATCTTTATAGAAAACAGAAATACTAAAGAAAAATAATTGTATGCATGTGTGTGTATATATATATATATATATATATATATATATATATATATATATATATATATATATATATATATATATATATATTTATATACACACATATAATATATAATATTTCTTATTTATAAAATAAAAAATAAAAAATGCATATATAAATATAAATATATATATATATATATATATATATATATATATATATATATATATATATATATATATATATATATTTATATATATTTTTAAAATTTTATTTTATATAATAAGAAATATTTTTATTATTAGAAATAATATAATAATAGGGATAACTAGATAACATGATTAATTAATTAATTAATTAATTAATTTAATTAATTTATTTATTTATGTATAATAAAACTATATGCACACATTGTTAAGCTAAATATGTCAGGTTAAACTAAACACAAAATGTAGCTTTTGCAACTGTTTTATTCCAGCTAATGCATATTTTATTGTAATATTTTTATGAATATTAATAAGTCATTTTAGTTAACTAACCCCGGTGTACATTATTATTTTGATCTTTCTCATTTCTGTTGTTGCTTTTAAATGCCTCTCATTTCAGATTGCCGACAACCTGATCCGATTATCGGTATTGGCATTTTCATATTCATATCGCTTATCATTTCAACTGATTCCATATAACCGAGCGCATCACTACATCGCATTTCACCATGGCAAGACAAGCAAGAGTAAAAAAAAAAAAGTACATACTCTCCCCAATCTATTTTATATTCTCGTCTGCTTTATCAAAAGCAATGCTACGGTTAAAAATAAGACTCGGTGTCTTAAAGACTGCGGCTGACAGTATAGAGCGCCTGTGAAGAAATCCAGAGAAACCTGTGAGCGTCTTCCAGTCTGACAGCGATGGGTCAGAAAAACAATGGAGAGATGCAGCGAGACGGACTGACAGCGGAGCGCTGCTTCATAGCAAGAGAGAGCTCCTCTGCTCGGCCAAATCAGCTGTCAGCCACTTCATTACACGCCAGTCAGTCTCTCAGTAAGACCTGGCCTCCAAACACACCTGAGCGCGCGCGTGTGTGTGTGTGTGTGTGTGTGTGTGTGAAACAGCCGGAGCCAGAGACTCTTCATTCAAGACGCCGAACACCATCGGCCCATGAGTATCTGGAAACTTCTTGAAGGTCTTTAAAAAGTGCTGTACTTTCACCGGTTGATTAAATCCACGATGAAGAGACGCCGTAGCATTAATGTGGTAGCTGACGCTACCGTTTAAACGTTTAGGGCCAGACGGAACATTTTTGTGGAAGAAATGAATGCTTTTATTGCGCAGGGACACTTTAAATGGATCAAAGGCGGCGGTAAATACATTTATAACGCGAGAAAAGATTTCTACTTTTAATTAATGCTGTCCTTTTGACCTTTCTGTTCGTCGGAAATCCTGCAAAAAACATGCATTTCCACAAAAAATATTCAAAAGTGTAACAGTGACAAGAATTAATAATGTATAAACTTAATGATTATATAGAAAATAAAGCTTTGATCACTGAAATAAGTGATATTTTAACATATTGACATAGAAGACAGCCATTTAAATCGCAATAATATTTCACAATTTTACTGTATTTTTATTAAAAATTAGTTGTAGAGATGCCTTTTAAAAACATAAAAAAGTTTTCTACTAAAAGTATTACAGCATGTAAAGCTGACACGCAATCGTACTGTGATTTATAAAAAATTACTTTTTATTTATTATTTTTATTTTTAATTTTACTAAATATTTTCATTATTTCAACTACAAAAACAAACAAACTAAAACATTTTAAATATAAAATAAAATCGTGAATGATGTGGCTGCATTTGAAATGAACCGCAGAAAGATCATGAAATTATTAAAGCATTATTTATCGTAAACTTTAATGTGGACTTTAGATGTATAATATGTAGTTATAGGCTAATGCATTTACATATTGCTCTAAAAATAAACAAACAAAGAAGCGAAAGCTCGGTTTAAGGATTTGAGGTTTATAACACGGTTTATTGGGAGTCCTTGAAAACAAAAACATGTCAGTAATTTTGAAAGGGATAAGCCGTGAAGTTCAGATGTTTGTGTGGTGTTCTGTGAAGCTTCAGGCCTGTATCTGTCAGAGGCATCGTGTGTCAAAAGAGTCGACTGCTTTAATATCCCGCAGCGTGATTTGCTAATTTGCTTCATTTTCTGCGCACGCACATTGAGGAACCGCGTCAAATGTGTGTGCGTTTAAAAAAACCGCATTCGGCGGAGAGAAGGAGCGCTCAGATGAAACTGCGAGGCCGAGAGTTGTTGTGTTTCTTCCGCTGCCGCTCCTCAAAGGCACGCAGTCATGTGATTCAGGATCATTACAGCGCTGATTCATTTCCCTTCGGTGAACTGACTTGATTTGATCAGTCAGAGAAGATGACTTGCGCACAAATGAAGACGTTGTCTGTAAGTTGCGTTCTTCTGGGTTTATTTGGAGCCTGATTTCTGCTCTACCTGTGTGTCGTCGTGTGTATTAGACCTCTGCATCTGCTGCCGGTGTTTATAATCGTGCGTCTTATGATGACGGCTTTGAATATGACTTCAAGACTTCATCATGAGGTCTTGTTAGTTCATGTTGGTCGAAGCACTGACTAGCAGAGGTGCGTTTGTTTTTATTAACTAGTTATTCTGTTCATTGTTAGTTCGGGTATCTCTGTTATCAGCATTAAATAATATCATCTGATGCTAAGATTTTAATGATGCATTGCTAAATGTTCGATTTAACCTGAAGATTGCCAACTGCTTTTATTAATTCATGGTGTAAAAGAAACCATTTATAAAAAAAGTCAGTTAACACATATACTAAACATGAAGTTTTGAAGTGTGAAATCATCAATATTACTTTATGCATTAAAAACATACTTAACATTATGTTGTTGTTGGTTATTTGTCACCTATTATATAGATTTAGTATCGATACAGAGATATTACAGTCATACTAATTATGGTATCAAGCCAATTTAAATAAATTATATATTTATATAAAAATATTTTTGTAATTATATATATATATATATATATATATAATAAAATATATATATATAAAAAAAAATATATATATATATATATATATATATATATATATATATATATATATATATATATATATATATATATATAATTTATTTTTATTTAGATTCTTTTATATTATACACGTTTTCTTCCTGTCTCTTTCTGCCATAATTTTGATAAGCAATTAAATAATTTAAATGCAAGACTTTAGCTTTTAATTAGTTTGAATTAGCATTAACTACTGTAAGACTAATAAACAGTTACCTTTATAAATAAATGAGCCTTTTTTTTTTTTTTATTAAAGCTCAAAATAATAAACGCATTCACAAATTGCTAATAAATGTTCAAACAATCAAGCAACAGAAAATCTTGAAGCATAAACTTGTGCGCCGATTAACTGTGATTAACGATTAATGAATGCATTTTTGCATGTTTCCAGCGATTTATTATTTATTTGTCGCTCTCTCTGATGTAATTGTGTACAGTGTGTGTATATTTAGCTTCGAGGTATTAGTGCAATAAAAACAAGCGCTGCTGAAGTCCGTTTTAGGTGTGCTGGAGGAGCAGAGGTGTCTAATTAGGCAGTGGGGGATTTCAAGTGATTGCAGAATAGCTCTGTACAGCGGCGAAGGGCCACTCGGCTCGGCTGTGAGGGAAGATGTTCCTCAGAGACCCGCCGCTCACGAGACTTCATTAAAGCAGCTCGGGCCTGTCGCTGGCGATTTGTTCACAACAAGTGCTGTCTGCATTTAACCAGACGGTGACGGCCACGACTGCCTGGGTTAAACAGCGCTCCCATGACGTTCGGATCACTGTTTGTTTTTTGTGGCTTTGTTCGTAGCTTTGAGATCTGGACGCTGGTCGACGCTGGGACGTATTGGAATGACTTGCGAGTAATTCAACAATACATTGAATTAAATCAAAACACTGAAATGGAATAATCTTCAATGTTTTATTTACCTTTTTACTGGCTATCGGTATTGCTGATGCTCTCTGTTATAGAGAGGGCAAAGGTCATTAACAGAGTAAAGTCATTTAAGGCAGGATCAAATCGAAGCTACTGAATGGTCACTTGAGTCAAGAAATGCTCGTTTCATGCCGCTTTGTAGTGTTTGACAGATTCAAATGGTTTCAGTTTGAAAAATCAAAACTCTAAGTTTGTATTATCAACTGTTACAGAAATTTCAACAATTGTAAATGTTTAATTGTGTATATATATTATGTGTGCATACACATGTATGTCATTATATACATACATACATATTTATATACATACATACATACATTATTTATATATATATATATATATATATATATATATATATATATATATATATATCGTTTTTAATTAATTTTTTGTATTTTGTTTAAATAATATTTGTTTAAATATTGCTGAATAATATTAAAGAATTTATGTAAATAATGATAATATTACTGATAATAATTACTGCTAACAATATAGTAACTATTATTGATAGTTATTAATAATTTAATGTATTTAATATGATTATTTAATGTAATAGTTTAATAATAATAATAATAATAATTATTATTATTATTATTATTATTATTACAACAAAAAATAAATAAATAAATACATACATACATACATTTATTTATTTATTTATTTAAATATGACTGTTTGGAATGAGTTTTAGTTTAGTCTTGTTTTTCCCGTAGTTTTAGTGTTTCATGTTAAACTTCTTTCACTTGATTGCTAATTTTCTTTCAAGTCCATCTGGTTTATGACAGCCACCATGCTTAAATCCCGACAACTGCTTGGCAGTAGGTAATTAAATTGTGATATTCTTACTTTTCAATTCAAGGCAAAATAGCGAAGCATCACGGTGTGTAGAAATACTGGAACTGAATGCCTGTGAAACAGGTGCGTGCCTGACCCGTGATATCGTTTCAGTTTTGCAGTGTGGTGAAATGGGATGTTTGATGAAGAAAAATAACAACGAAAACATCGGGCAATTGATTGGAAAGCGAGAAGCGGTTGCATGAGGCAGGTGGTCGAAGGGAAAGGGTTAAAAAATGAAGAAGAATTTAGTTTAGGCTGCAGAATGACCCGTGCATGCTCTAAAGCGTGTGTGTGTGTGTGGTTTTGTTTGGTTTTTATTTCTCGAGCGGCTGTGAGGCATATGCTGCTGCTTCATCTCGCTGCTGGAATGAGAGCGCTTTGTTTTCGTCTGACTCCATCCAACATATTGCAGCTTTAATTCCGCTCTCCTCCGGAGACACGCGGCCCATTACTCTCTGCCGGGGTGTCACGTGAAGAAGAGATGCTTCTTATATAGTGTGACGGCGAGAAACCGAAATCTTATTGATCTGCTCCTTCACGCCAGCCTAGTTCTCACGTGAAGCACCCGGTTCCTCGAGATGTTTCTCCTACAGTGCCTTTAGGGAATCTTTGCAGAAGGCTGTAAATTGAAGAAATCTCAGAAGAACCGAAGCCGAAAAATCACTTTAAGATGACAGCAGTTTGAAGGAGAAATCTGAGCACAGTTAGAGATTTTGTTGACAACCTACAGAAGTTACATAGAAAATGTCCGAAGAAATATCCATGTGCTTTATTGAAATTAATTATTAAAACATTAAAATAGATGTTTTTTAGTTTTTTTCAACGTGTATTTTATTTTATTAAAAAATAATTTTATATAAATTACAATTTTTTTAATAATATTTTTAGATCACAAAATAAGTATTAAATGGGACTGTTGTTGTTGTTATTAAAATTTTATAATTATTTTATATTAAAAAAGTATTAAATTAGATATCTGTGTACTTATTGTCAGGGAAAAGTTTTCTTGGGATTTCTGTTTTATTGTTTGTTCATTTGTAATAATAGTAATAATCATAATAACAATATAAAATAATACTTTTATATGAAAAAATGTGAGCATTAAATGTGAGATGTTTACTCATTGTGAGGTTTCCATGTGCTTCGTAATTGAATATAATAATAATAATAATAATAATAATAATAATAATAATTTTAAAGGTTATGAGCCATGCGCTCTCTAATGCTTTTACGTTAGTTTTTAAATATGCTTTTATATCATTGTCTCTAATGTTTTTACATTAGCTTTAATAATAGTTGCAATAACAATAAAATAATAGAAATATGAATGACAAATGATCATAATACACTGCTTTCTTTTTATTCGTGGTTTATTATAGATGTGGTTAAGTGAGCAGACGTAAGTATTGTCCTCTCGAAAAGGCTGTCATACTAAACTTAAATAGCCGTCATGCAGATACCATTAATATAATCTATTCAGCCTAACAAAAGGATTGTTTTAAGCCTCTCAAACAGGGTTCAAAGAAGCCCGTCTTTAGTTTCTAGGGGCTTAAACTTTCCATCACTTCTCTGCGACGGATTAAAGGCGGATGCGAGTGGGCCGCAGTGAATTTGACTTCTGTAAGCCTCTGTAAGCATCCATGTGTGAAATACATGAAGTCAGCGGAGAGCCCTCCAGCTCCTCTTAAACTCTCGTATACGGCCGAGGAAAGCTGAGGAAAGAGCCGGAGCCTCGGGCGGGGTTCGACTGTTTTCAATCAGGCGCCTGCCAGGAACACTAACGTATAGGAGAGCAGAAATATCAACTTTACAGACGAGGACGCTGCCCGAATTTCCATAATCATAGGCCATCGTAAAAACTGGTCTGCGGATAGAAACGAAAAAGATTTCCAAGACACGAGGAAGCACAAAACTGGTCAAAAATAAAACCTCAGCATCTGCTTTATCTTTAAAGGCCCGTGTAGTCATCTTGATAATCGTTCAAGAAGCGTTATTTGTAATAAAGAAACGGTACAGTGCAATAAAAATGTTGTTTCAGATCTGTATGACTTTTCTCACAAATGACATTCATTACGGACTTTAAATGACAATTAGCTTAATTTTTAACATTGATTTTTCAAGTTTATAATCTCATTTTATGGCCATTCTGAAACAAAAATAGCTAGTCTGAAAAAGCAAAAGAAATAGACTGAAATCCACTGTGACTCTCCCAATCATGAGAGAGGTCCCTGAAAATGAGTTGCATTGAATTTAATGTCATTTAAACTTGTTTATGAATGTGATTTAATAGCAAAAAGCACGCATGAGAGTAACTCCCTACCTGGGTGGACTATGAAAGGCTTACCGATAAGTACATGTCACTGCAGTTTCTAAAAGAAATGAACACTAGAGGAAGTAAAACTCTGACTCCTTTTATTCCTTTTCAAACTAATTTACAGAGTTTCGATCGATAAAGCGTCATTTCTGCACGATTACATGAAGAATATCATGTGATGGCTTGGAGATGCTGGGAGATTTGAAAAGTGTTGTTTTTTTTTGACCTTTAGCATCACGCATATCCAGCTTCATATCTATGTGTTCGGTAGCTCCCGGTCTCGAGATGTTCTGGAGAGACGAGGAGCTCCGGTTCGATAAAACCGTTCACATCTGTGTAAAAGAAGTCGAAATGACACGGTTGCACCAACAAATCAGTTTTGCATTTGCTAACACTATCGGGTATGATTAGGGTTGGATTTGGTGTAGGGCATATTAACATGATGGAGCATTCATTTTTAGCGACAGACCACGAATATTTTAATTGTGAACCCCCACAACACACACCTACATCGAATGTGCCAGGGTTCACATATTGAATCTGTACAAACTACTTTCGTAATGCTTTTTTTTAATGTTTGACAACCTCAGCTACTACCGTTATCCATCTGAAACGATTCACGCGGCGTTAGATCGACACGAAGGCGAGCAAACGATGACGGATTCGGCACCCGCTCCAGACGCCCGGCATCGAAAGCGCAACGCTACGCTGGCGGCCGGCTCTGGACAGACGGGGGAAATGAAAGGAGCCGAGGAGCGCGGGGTCAGACGAAGTGTTGTTTCCGTGATAAGAGCTGAGTGCAGGAGGCGTTCATTATCTGAGCTGTGCTTTAAAGGATTACGGCCTTTGATAAGCCGTCTGTGGGTATTGGCGGGTCATGGATAGTCCGTGACAGATCGCCGGATGTGCTGTTCATCTGCCGGAGCGAGGCTTAATGGCGTGACGTTCATTTGTTTTCTGGGACCGAGGAACAGCAAACGGCGCTCAGGCTGAAAACACAAAGACGGCAGGAGGTCACAGACTGAGAAAGTGCTTCCATTATAGCTGAGAAGCTTACTGAGTTTAGTCTGTGTCGTTATATATATATATAAATACAATTTACACAACATACAATATGAATTAAACATGTACCGAAACTGTAAAAAAACTGTAAAATATTTTTACAATTTAAAATAACTGTTGCCTTGTGAATATATGTTAATATATGTATTTTATTTCTGCGATCAAAGCTGAATTTTCAGTATCATTACTCACATTACCGTCACGTGATCCAGAAATCATTTTAAGTTGCTGATCTGCTGCTCAAGAAACATTTCTGATTATGATCAATGTCGTGCGGCTTTTTTCGATAAATAGGAAGTTCAAAAGAACAATGATTATTTGAAACAGAAATCCTTAGCGACATTATAAAGGTGCTTACTGACACTTCTGAGCAATAAAAACAGGGCCTTACTGAATAAAAATAATGAAAAAGAACATTTCTAATCGTAGTGCCTATTTATTGTTTTTTAAACAGCCATATTTAGTGTTCAGACTGTACTTTGGTATACTTTATGGTCTTTCGGTGTCCTGAATGGAAAGAAAAGAGGATTACAATGTCTTAAAAATCAATGCAATACAGTTTATAAAATAATTTAGCTTTAAGATTGAGAAGAACACAGAACTTCAGACTAGTGTGTTTTCTTTTTCCTTAGGCTTCTCTCATACATGTGAATTTTTTTTAAGGTTGTCTGCCGAAGAAGATCTAAAAGTATAGTTTGCTTGTTGTGAAACGCTCTTCTTTTCTCCCCCGTCATGCTCTTTGGTGTTTACTATTGATTTAGCTAGGTTGTCTTATGCTTATTTTCGAAATGCACGTTTTGCATCACTCAGCATTCTCAAGAAAAGTCCGTCTTTATTAATATTTTCGGCCAAGCAGTTAAAAGCGCCGAGCTTTCGGAAGCGAGGGAAAGGACGAATATTCCAGCGGCTTCATCCTGAAGAGCTTCTTCCAGCTGGGACTGCAAAGTCACAGGATTGTTTGAAGCACCTTTGATTTGCTGGCGTCTTTTCCCTTCAAGAGTTCTTTGTAGTGTCCTGTGGGGCTCGACTGTATCTAAACCCCCTGGAAAGGCGCTATGGAGAAGATTTGAAGGATGCGCAAGTAAAGCAGAGCAAGTTTCAAGCTCTCAAACAACACGGCGAGGTGTCAGGCGCGCAAATAAAGCCCCCCGCGGGACGCCTTTATTGTTGTTTACATAAGAAAATCATTACACGCTTGACGAAATTTGGCATCAGTCATGCCCTGGGGAAGTTCATCAGGAATATCTCCGTTGCTAAAAAACAAACAGATGACTGAAATTACCGTGGTAACGCATTCAGAGTCGCTCATGCACGCACGATCATGTTCCTCGGCGTCTTCTGAAAGTTATTGGTGCCGTTCAGATTCGAGGAAAGCAGGAGGGCTGAAAGTTTGAGAGTCTAAATTAAACCCAAGGGTCAGTTCAGATGCCTGCAAGACGCTTTTTGTTCATGATCAAAAGACATTGTTAATAAGTCACCAGAAAAAGGCATCTGACTTCATGTGAAACGTATCTCAGCTCAATGAGGAAAAAAAAGTAGCATGGGACTTTTTTTTTGGAGAGAGAAACTTGTTTACAGTGAATATCGCATTTAAATTTCCTTTTTATTTTTTAGGCAATTTATCAGACACGTTGCGCAACTGCGTGAGTTTCAGAGCCTTAAAGATACGGATGTTTTAGAAACCAGACATTTAAACTTCGGAAAATGCGATTAGGTTGATAAGCTTAATTCATTTTTGTGAACAAGTTCGGAACAGGTACTTGAAACCTGTTTCAAGTCAGAAAATATACTAATATACTAATCATATAAGGGTCGATTTTTCGAAATTGAAATTTATACATCACCTGAAAGCTGAATAAATGATCTTTCCGATATTTGGAATCTGGGGGAGCAAAATCTAAATGTTGAGAAAATCTCATTTAAAGTTAAGTTCTTCAATGCATAGTACAAATCAAGAATTAAGTTTTGATATATTTGATAAAGTTTTAAACCGTCACATTTTGCAGTCATCATGCATTTTTAACCAGCACGCTCTCACTTTCCCGCTTGATCAGGGTACCCCTTTAGCATCACTTTTTCAATGTGAAGGGCGTCCATTGTTTTCGATTGTTTGTCTTATTTTAATGCTTTGCTTGCATTTGTAATATCTAGTATCTCACGTCGGCGTATTGACGCCAATGGTTTCTTATTTAAAGCAGTGAAGGACCCTGCACGTCGAAAAAGGACGCTAAAGGGGTACCCTGTGCATCAAAAACTGACACGAAACGGTCCTGACCAAGCGGCAATATGTGACGAGTGTAGTTTTAACAGCAATTATTATTCATTTTGGATGCATGCATTAAACATGTGACGAAAACACCAGTGAAATGATTATTATTTTCCTTCAATTAAAGGAAAAAAAATATATATAGTGCAAGAATGCATTGATTAAAAGTGGCAGCAAAGACACAATGTTACAAATTGTTTCAATTATTTGTAAAAACGACAATTCATTATTGTTCATACGCTTCTGTTTTTGTATTTAACTTCACGACAAGCTAACACAGTTTATCATTTATATAGGCTCTAGAGGTTATCCACTGCCGCTGGTGCATAAAAAGGAGCAAGTCAACCGTGAAGGCGTACAGCTTGTTATTAATAAGCGTGTTTTGTTAAAAAAAAAAAGCTTTTTTCAATGTTCCGCTATTATTGATGAAACCTTCTAAACTGCACAATGAATCTTATTTTTTTTTTTAAATGATCAAATCTCTTATTTACACCGTATTACAGAGAAAAACACTATCAATGTTTAGAAAAATGCATTGTTTATAATATATAATAGATGCTTTCCGTGTGAATATATGTTAAAATAAAAAATGAAAAAAAAATTAAATATATTATATATATAAAATATATAATATATATATATATATATATATATATATATATATATATATATATATCAGCATTTTTAATTTATATTTAATTTGAACACATTCACATTTATTGTAAATTATAATAAAATGTATCTTTTTTATTGCATTTTGATCAGTGCATCATGAAAGCAGAAGTGCATTATGCCAGTAAACCGCATCAATTACGACGTCATGTTGATTTTCGACACAGCTTTTATGATTTGTTACCAGATCAAACAGCCTTTTGCAGGCCAACGCTCACCTTTTGGCGAACGCGCAAGCTGTTCTTTCCCAGAGTTCATTACGGAAACTGGAAGCCTAATAAGAATTCCCAGCAGCTCCTCTCGATGTGTTACTTTAATTCAAGGTCTGTTTCAGACGGCTGTTGATGTAAAAGCTTATTTTGACAGACGCAATACCTCTTGAACTCCCAACAAATTGGATAACAAGCCGCGCTGAAGCATATCGAGGAAGTCACAGTGCTTCAAAACAAACCGGCGGGCCGAAAAGCAGCGCCTTGCGCGTTTCCATTTATTTTTCATTTCTATATTTGTTTCCGTCTGCGTGTTTTATTCATTTATTTTTTCCAGCAAAAAACGCACTCGTCACAAAATGTCACAGCCACTCACACAGTGTGCTGCGTCGCACATTTGTCCGCTGCTGTCTTCCCCTCGAAAGTGCACTGCTCTTACAACGTATTTAGCGTAAAAAAAATAAAGCCCACTGTCCATGAAATAATCACAATCTAACAGACAGTGGCCTCAGATGGAGGAGTCACACACCATTACGTCTGTGAAGTCTGCCGGGATGGAGGTGAGCCGTGTGCTGAGAAGACTGATGCCGGCTCCTTCCTCACGCTAACGCATAGGGAATTAAACTAATATTTAAACAATGGCAGCTCTGACGAGCTCCGCTCAAGCACAAAGCCATCCGAACGCGCTTCTAGACCACATCGGAGTTCGCCTTCTGGATGACGGCTGTATTTGATCATGGAAATGATTTCTGACAGGCCTGATTTACGACACTTTGCAAATTTAACCGCAGAGATATTGTTTTAGCTGCTTAAAGAGGACACGATGTGCATCGAAGCTCAGAATGGCGGGCGTCACGTGTTCCCCGCGGATGATGAAGTTTTAGGTGCTGTGTTGAAATTTTCATTATTTTGGATTATGTTGGGGTTTTTTCCGCTGGTTTGTACGAACTTGCGTCACGGGATTCGATTTGCGTTGAGAAAAGGGGGGTTTGTGCGGAAGAATCAAGTCGGGTGTGCGTGAAAGTTTGTGTATGTATTTATGCATTCAGTTATATTGTAAAAGCACATTTAAGGGAAATGCTCGCTGTTACAGGGAAATGAACACAAGTGATCGCAAAACTGAATGTGAATCCATCATTTCACAGAAAATTCAAAAGATCAAATTTGCATTATGCTTACTATACTAGTATTATTCAATCTTATTTCATGTTTACAATATGGTTCCTTAGTTAACATTGGTTAAGTGTTACCTATATATATATATATATATATATATATATATATATATATATATATATATATATATATATATATATATATATATATATATATATGTATATATATATATATATATATATATATATATATATATATATATATATATATATATATATATATATATATATATATATATATATATATATATATATATATATTTGTAATTGTAATATATGCAAAACATTACTTCTTGAAATACCCCATAAATGATAAAAGTGCAAGACCTTTTTTTTTTAATGCCTAATTTATATTTAAACGAGTTCCTTGAGTCGATTTTAAATTGCATACAATTTTAATGCCGCTTCCTTTTCTTTCTTTTTTTTTTACTTTCCTAAATGAAATTGTAACTTTAAGACATTCTCGAGTCAGCTCCGAACTCCGAACGCATTCACGATGTGCTGTAGGACATTAATTTTTCATTATATCACTCCTGACATTCAATCATAAAATAAGCATAATAAAGTTTTATTCGGCTTGTCCGTGGAAGAGTGTTGTAGTAGTTTTAATAGCCTGCATGTATCATTGTGGACACCTGCGTTCCTGGCTAACAGTATTCCTCCATTGACATTTAGCAGAAGCGGCTCCACCTGCGAGCGCTGTGTGTGTGTGTGTGTGTGTGTGTGTGTGTGTGTGTGTGTGTGTGTGTGTGTGTGTGCGCGTGTGACCCTCATTAGCGCTGGAGGAGCTTTGAGCAGGGAACTGTAAAAGCGCTCATAAGGCTGTTAATGCACATTAAGTGGACGTCAGATTGCAGCAGGCCTGAGCTCCGTGTGTCGTGTTGGACGTGTTGCTGCCGTGTGTGTGTTTTGTCGTAGCCGTGGATCAGTGGCTCATGGAATCGTTTGCTTGAGAGCGCATTTCCATTACAGCACGACGTGCTAAAGCTGCCGATATCGAGGAGTTGGAGGTTGAACGTCTGTGTTATTGGGGAACTTTATATTGCCCCTCTTTAAAACATTGGGTTAGTTCAGCAACGCTTATAATGAAATAATCAAATCTGTATTATTATTGTGTGTGTGTGTGTGTGTGTGTGTGTGTGTGTGTGTGTATTTGGAGACATAATCTTAAAAATAGAGGTGATTCACCATGTCTTAGAAGAACAAGTGTTTCCATAAAGAACCTCAAATATCTGAAGAACCTTTCTGTTTCACAAAACTGCTAAAAGAAGGTTCTTCAGATTATAAAAAAGGTGAGAAAGAAAATGTTCTTTAAACTATTTCATATAATGCCATAACCGCCATATACATTTGCGAATATTATTTGACTCCACAATATTAATGTAATGTGAGTATTTTTTATTAACTTCTCTAACCAATGAGGCATGTTTTCT
Organism: Puntigrus tetrazona; assembly: GCF_018831695.1. Taxonomy (NCBI): domain Eukaryota; kingdom Metazoa; phylum Chordata; class Actinopteri; order Cypriniformes; family Cyprinidae; genus Puntigrus; species Puntigrus tetrazona. Next base: position 2,965,873 of record NC_056699.1, read on the forward strand.
TTAACGTCTCATTACTGGGGAAAAAAAGAAACTCACAAAATCAATTGTCTGTTAGATTATTTATTACATTCACATTGTTTTATATTGAAATTATGTACAAAATACTCATCCAGAATAAAGATATAAGAAATCTAGTTTTAAAATCTTGGTTGAGAGCAGGCTAGACTAAACTAAACTAAACCAAACTAAAATAAAAAAAAAAAAAAAAAAAAAAAAAAATATATATATATATATATATATATATATATATATATATATATATATATATATATATATATATATATTTATTTTTATATATATATATATATATATATATATATATTTTAATTATTTATTTATTTTTATGTTCTCCATTCTCACTTTACATTATTTTTTGAAATTAGCTTAAGTTAAATGTAGTCATTTAGACAATGCCTGGTGCTTTCTGCATCTCTTTGAATGCGTCTTCACTCGTACTCGAGGAAATCCCAGATATCTGTGGGCAAATTATGAGCGGCTGCCAAAGATGGAAGTGATTTGGAAGTTGAAGTGAAGCCTTCATCGCCTCGCAGAGCTGCAGCATATGGTGACATTTCGTTTGGGGAATTCTCTTCAACATCTCGTATGGACAAATTCAATTTGGGTCTGGAGTCTCAGCTGGAGTTGAGGAAAGCGGGAAATGGAGTAAAAGTTCACGTGGGTAAAGATCATGTATTATGGCTTCTTTCCCACTCACTTACATGCTAACGTCCAATTAGAGCGTCTTCATGGAATCTGTGTTTGCCGCCATGTCATAAGCAGAAATTTTGTTTTGGAAAGTTTCCAGAGATGTGAATCATGATATTCGGAGGTGTATTGAAAGTTGGCTTTATTGAACAGCTTTAGGTGTTGAAAAGTACGTTGTGCCAACTGATATATTATAATATTAAATAACGAATAATTGTGTTATTGGAGAAATAGTTTTATTCAAATTATTATTTAATAAACTAAGATGATAGTTAATAATAAATGTGTTAATTATTAATAAAAAATATACTGTTTCAAACATAATTTTAGAAATCAATAAATACTAGTTATTTTTAATTTAATTTAATCACATAAATAAAAAATACATTGATAAATAATTATAAAGTGTAATAAAGTTATAATTTAAACAATACAAAAATGAATTGAAATGAAAAATAAATGTCAAAGTCATTAAATGTTAATGTTAATAATTGTCATGAAAATAAATAAAAATTATAAAATGATTGTTGGTTAAATTATTATATAGTAAAATTATATAGTAAGTCACAGAGAAACAAGTGTTATATAAAATGCTGGCTGTAAATATTATGTAAAATAAATAAAATGTAATAATTTTTTATAGTGTTTTTACTATCTTTGCATTTAAATAGTTTGATAATCATATTTAAACAGTATGATATTCATAAGATCCGTATCAGATGTCTTTTCTGGAGCTTCACCTTCAACGCACATACAGTTTGCAACTTCATAAAAGTGAGTAAATAATGACAGAATGTTAATTTCCGGGTGAATTATTCCTTAGATTCAATTAGACCGAATCAATTACTTAGATGTTTCTCCCAAAAGCGACGTGAACATGCAGACTCGGTCTTGGCCTGGACCCAGTTGGATCTCAGCGTTCATCTTGGCTTGAAGGGATAATTAAGCAGCGTTTGGTCTGAAACTCATTCATTATGCAGCATGGAGCTGATGTGTTCATTAGATGGACTGGTGTTATTATTATTTTAAAGGGTAACCCGGCCGTGACAGCACCAGCAGCTTGAAGCTCTTTAATCATGTTTGTTGGTTTGGTTGGAGGAGGTCTGGCAAAGGCTCAAAGAACTTGGGACCGAGAGCGTCTGTCTTCGTCTTCCAGGACCTTTAATGTTTGCTTTGGCTGTGTGTGTTGAGGTGGGACACGCTCCTGTGTTAGTCTGGAGAAGACGTGAAGATAAGGTCTGGATGGGTTGGGATGGAGATGCATTGAGGTTTTTGTTTGGCTCGGAGAGGAAGTCTGTGTCTCATTCCATCCTTTTGAATATGAATTAGGATGAGTTTAAGCATTCTCATTTTATATATATCGAATGCAATAATTGTTATTAATGCAATAATATATATATATATATGAATCCTGAGAACTTCAGTGGAGCATTGTAGTGGTTTTAAAAATGGGACAGCTCTATATTGTCCAGCTCCCAGAAGTGCGTTTAGTCTTGAAATACTGAAAAAAAAAAACAATAGATGCTGGTTTGTGTTTTCTCGTCTTAGACAGAAACATGGCATCTTGATCAGCTGCGCAGGAAAGCAACAAGCCCTTTTATTGGTTGCTTTGTTTCTGTTTGTATTGCATCAGCCTTATTCATACTGGAATCTAATTTTTCACATAGCTGTGTTTGAGCCTGTAATGTATTCACGTTGGCTGAGGTGTTGTGTCTTTTCACTTTCACAGAGGACAGACAAAAAAGATTTGATGCTCCAAATACAGAGTTGACTGGGACAGTAAAAATCAAATAGGTTGACACTGTTTTATATGCACATACATGTATATGGATTTGGCTTATTTTTGTTTAACATAACTATTTAATGTTTTGCATTCAAATGTATTGTGTTGATTTCTAAAAAAAGTAACATTTTATTTAATTTTATTAAATTTTTTTTATATAGATCTCATTATATTTGCATTATTTTACTTTAAAATGATAAAAAAATTTAAATTTAAACCCATTCAATATTTAGCTCCAAATTCATCTGTAATTTTTTTTTAATTTATTTTATTTTATTTTATTTAGTTTTTATTTTTTTTTATATAGATCTTATCATATTTGCATTATTACACTTTAAAATGATAAGACATAATTAAAATTTAAACCAATTTATTTTATTTTTATATAGATCTAATTTTATCCACATTATTTTACTGTAATTTGATGAAACGTAACTTAAATTTAAACCCGCAGCATTTCATTGCATTCTTTTTTTTTCTCAGTAATTTTGTGAGTAAATGTGTTTCATTTAACCCTAAAAGGCTTAATTTATTTGAGGGAACTTAACTTAATTAATACATTTTTTTTATAAAAGTAAAATAAATCATGCTCTACTATAATTCACATCACACTGACCTTGTTGCGTAAGTAAAACCCAAATAATTGATTTAAAACATACAGAATTATTCCACTTTTTTTTTTAATGTAACTTCCGGGTGAATTACGCATCCAACAGGTTTCACGAGCCTCGTTCAGTAGCGAGACTGTATGAAGAAGATCAATGCTCGTGCTGGACTCCGGCTCGCAGCTTTTCCTCCTAATAACGCGGTAATGGAGCACCTGAGCAAGACGTCTGATCTATAGAGGCGGCGCTGGGAGAAGAAGTCAGTGATGTGGAGCAGCTTGTGATGAGCACGTATCTGCCGGCCGATCGATGCTGCCACGAACTCGAGGAGCCTGCAGTTGATTAGTCGCAGAATTAGCAGAGAGCTCGGGTTTCCCGTCTCAGCCGCGACCGACCAAATCTCTTTGCGGTTCTTAAATGAGTCTCTGGTTTTCTCCGTCCCATCACTCTCTCCGGGGCCGCGGAGCTACATGATAAATGACTTATTGGGTGGCCGCTGACAAAAGTCTCCACACACCAGCCAGGCAATAAACAACAATGATTATTGATTTTTCTATGCTCCTCGCCACAAAACAAAATGCAGCAAAATGGCGTGTGGTTTGTGGGGAGCGGCTGTAAATTAGGCTGGAGGTGAAGGCGCTGGCAGAGAGGCCCTCGACGGGCCCCGGGACACACCATATGGCAGCGACCATATGCAGGAGATCCCTGTGGCCAGGTAGACTAATGAATACCGTCGAGAGTTGCTCCAAGTTTTTTTGGCATGACTTTGTTCGCTGGGCATAATCAGATCCCTGGGCTGGTTTTGCCGCAGTATGAAATCTCTATCCCACTTTTCCCACACTTTTCAGAGTTGTGTCAAATACCCGCCTTGGGTCTGCACACTTCACGACCAAATCAGTTCCCATGACATTGTCCACTTGTCCACTGGAAAAAAAAAAAATCAGCTTTCAGGTCTGAAAAACATAGGAATTTGCACTAAAATATAGGTAGGTCACCACCGGTCGTTTTTCTCCGCTATTTAGGGTTTTTTAGGGTTTAATATTTTGATTTGATATTTAAAATATGTATTTTCTAGTGCTCAGACATTTAATCGTGATTGATCACATCCAAAATAAAAAATAAAAATAATAATAATTATATATGCACATGTACTGGGAATTATTTATTTTTTGCTGTTTAGGGTTTTTTAGGGTTTAACGTTTGTTTTATTAAAAAAAAAATATATATATATATATATATATATATATATATATATATATATATATATATATATTAAAAAAAAAAAAATATATATATAATAATATATATATATATATATATATATATATATATACATGTATATATACATAATATTTAATATTATATTCCATGCTTATGCCTGTGTAATATTCTGTTATTTTAATGTAATTAGAAAGGTATTAAATGCATTTAAGCACATATGTGACAATCTTTTGGCTCAGTACATTTTGTTTAATGTAAGTACAGCGGCTACTAGGTAATTACTCTGTATTATGGCCACCGTTTGCTTTTTTAACCACTGTTTTAGACTTTTATTATTTTCCCCCTGCTATTAGCTGGTGAAGTTCTGCACAAGAACTCTGTTTGGAGCGCTGGAGTCGCGCGAGTGTCTTTTGCCTGCTCGTCTGCGGTCATAATGTAATGAAACATGAAAATCCTGTCTGCTCAGATAAACTCCGCCGAGCGAGAAATCCAATTCAAAAAAGCCACACACGAGCAGAAAGCGGCAGGTTAAAATGAAGCCGTCGTTCGGATCCACGGGGAGGTCTGAAGATGGAGAGCTGCATCGGTTTGTCTTCCGTTTAGCAATATAATCCCACCATCAATTACTTCCATTTACTCACTTTTAAGGAAAGCTAATTTGTCTTACACTACAATCAAACACTCATTACGTGAAATGTAATTACTGCCAGCTTGAGTCAAGATTCAATTGTAATGATAGCGCTACAGATGCTTCCTTCTCCTCCGGTCCTTCCTAAAGCAAACAATAGGCACTTTTCCGTTCCTGCGACGTCTTTCTGTTTGGAGCTTATTTAACTTCGAGCCACATCACTGTACTTTCAGAGTGACGCCGCATCTCTAATACGGTTCATTGGCTCCACTTGAAGGCCTCTCCGTTGATGAATTGCACGCTTTATGAAATTAGGCAGACTGTGTAGGGAACTGACTGCATGCATGCTGAAGTGAAGCAAGACGCTGAGATTTAATGGACGGCTGTGACCCACGAACAGGGCTGATCTCACGTCTGGATCTCATCAGCTCTAGAAGCACGCGTCACGCTTTATCTCGACTCTGTATGAGATCAACTTTACCTTGATTAGCACAGAGAATCATTTATCTCGTCCTCCAGTAAATACTTTAAGAAAAAGATCAAGCTTCATTTCTTTCTCAGAACGACTTTTTTTTTATCTCTTTTTATAAAAAGAAGTACGAGACAAAATTATTCTCTGTGCTAATAAACGTTATGCCATGAACGCTATTGATAAAGGTTAACAACTAAACCTGTGACTTTTTTTGTTAAAGTTTGCAAGTGATTTTAGTTTTACATCTCTCACCTCTTTCCATATTCTGTTCATTTATTATATTATATTATATTATATTATATTATATTATATTATATTATATTATATTATATTATTTTATATTATATTATTTTATATTTTTATAATAATATTATATTTTTTTATATTATATTAATTATATTATTTAATGCTGCCAAATGATTAGATAGCGTGCAAAAGTTGTTGTTTACACAATATATACTGGGCATACTGTGCATATTTATTTTTTATATATAAAGACACAATATATATTTTGGATATATTTATATGAATATAATCTATATTATATATAAAATATATATAACATTTCTCTTAAATATATAAATGCATGTGCAACTTTTATTTTAGATGTGATTAATTGTGATTATATATTTTTACATATAAAGACACAGTATATATTTTGGATATATTTATATGCATACAATCTATATTCTATATAAATATATACATATAACATTTCTCTTAAATATATAAATGCATGTGCAACTTTTATTTTAGATGTGATTAATTGAGATTATTCGTTTGAAGACGCTAGCTGTGTTACATTACGTTACGCTGCGTTAAATCACAGTACATTACTTGTCTCTTGTTATGATATATAACAATGCAATATATTGAAATCTAGAATAAACTAGACTTGTGAAAGTTAGATCACAAGTTGTTCAAATTGAGATAATTTATATATAAGTAAACGCATAATTTTGGCATGGAGTCACATCCTCAGGATGATTTACTACTAAATTCGATTGAATTACTCCATCGTAACTACAGCAGGTTTATCTGAGCTCTGGGAGTTTAGCCAAAGCTATCAACTTAAATGACTTTAACCTAAACACGGCTTGCAAACAGAAGTCAAAATAACGAAAACCTTTCCTTCGTCCAACAACTACTAGACACCGGAGCCTAACGCAGTGTTTAATTTCAGTGTGAATCTCAGTATTCACTTCTGTATGAATTTAATGTCGCATGTGTTATTTACGAAAGTTTTACAGCATCACTTCCGCACACGGAGAGAGATGCTTTTATGAAGAAGTCAAACTTTGGGTTATATTTACGAGCCGGCGTGATTGGTCCGTGGAGATATTGGCCCATCAAAGAGATGCAAATTCAAATGATGCCCAGTGGAGGAAGAAGCTTGAAATCGTTTTATGAAGCAAGCGCTGCCATAGAAATGTCTATTAACTCTATCATTTCTATAATGATGCAACAGAGAGTAAGCATCAAAACAGCCGACTCCTGAGGAATAGAAAATAATGAGAAAAGAAATAAGCAGGCTGTTTGAATACGATCATGCTTGTTGCTTTTTTAATTTAAAGATACCCTTCCGGTGCGCAGCGTTTCTTTTCATATGAGTTTTGGATTATTGATCACCTTTTAGAAATGTAATTAGTGAAACAAAATACTACAAACTAATTTCATGTCTGCAACCGATTTTTTTTTGCTTAGTCAAAAATCCAGACTTTAGCTGAACTTAAGGGGACGGTTGATCTTGTTTACCCAAAGTATGAAAAATAATAACGCAATATACATTTGTGTACATGCAGAATTGGTTTTAGTGGCCATGGGGTCTTTCTGATATGTTCGTGTACTAATGAATAAAAGATTGCCTGCTGTTAAATGTACATGCACCGTGATTTTTTTCAGGCTGTATCTTAGGTTTAACCAATAATAATAATAATAATACATTTTTTGTTCATTTTTAATCAAATAAACGCAGCCTTGGTTAGAATAAGAGGCAAGTAAAAATAAATTAATTAATAAAAATAAATTAAATCTTAGCAACCCCAAGATTGGAATGAATACAGTGAGTATTTCAACCAAATGTTAAATTAAATTAATCATTTTTAATATTTTTTTAATTTTACCAGTGAGTTGGTAAATGCTCATGGATGTTTATAGGTACGTTCAAACTATTTTTAGCTACCTAGTTGGTTAATAAGCTGATTTGGTTGGGTTTGATGTGTGAATGTGAAAAAAATACGACGGATTTACGGTAACACGACAGCGCCGTAGCGCAGAAGTTAGTCTTACTGTCAAACTCTTCGTCAGGTTGGATGTTAAATCTTTTGATGCAGAGAGCCTGTTCAGAGCCGACAAGCATCATTCGGGCTGTACAAACTGATGTTTTTCAGTTTTGGTACTTGAAGATAAAGTCATTTTTAAGTCTCCAGTCGCTGAATGCGTTTTGGTTTTCAGTAAACTGTTTGATTCCCAGCCTTTTTGGGCGACGTTTAGTTTATTTATTTATTTTTGTTGACAGCACAGATGGGGTTGTTTGTGCGTCAGCAGAAGCTTTTTTTTAATAAATGTAATCCCTCTTGTAATCAGCGTATTTTAAATGCATCTTTAATCTGATTAGTCATTTTTTGATATGCATATGTCTATTGCGCCGCTTCCCGTCCTGGCGATGATGAGCACAAATCCAGAAAGAGCGGGGGATTTCGCTTCTGTAAATATACAGCACCTTGAATTTTATCGCAAGAAAATGAGATTCATAACTGCGGTACGCGGTAATAAAGATGCACTGTTTGTATAGAAATTAGACGCACAGCTGCATCTGCAACCAATTTCTAAATGTTTATCTGGAATCCAACTTTCTCAATAGTTAGAGGAGGACTTCGTGGGCTGTCGTGGCAGGACTGATCTTGTTGTCTTGTCTGTGGTAAATGGCAATTGAACACCAGCAGCTCTCACTCGCTCCAGCTTCTCGCAGTCAGCATTTCCAGCTAATTACAATGCTGCGCTTCAATCACGCTCCGTGCTCGGGGTCCCAGAGATAACGATCCGTAACGATCCGCCACATCTGCGCCGAGACAGAGAGGAGAAGCCAGAGAAAACGACCGTGAATGAATAACTTAACGTCTTGGAACGGTTTGTGTTTATCGTGACCTCACCTCAGCGTGCTTAAAAACACGTCGGGTCGAAGCCAGCGCCGCACGTGTTGAGAAATGATAAGCTTTTCTTCGGTTATCTTGCCCTCGTGAATTACTGAGATGAAATGCGTGGGCTTTGTCTGTCATTATCTGCGACGGGCTCATCTGAAAACGGCCAGCTGTCGGAGCGCCGAATCTCCAACGGGGCGTCTCGAGAACATCATCGCGCTTCAGATTCCAGCTGACCTGAGATGTTTCTTCTAAAACTCCTTCGGCGCAATAGGAAACAGACCCACGCTAGTCCATAGTTGGACGGGATGCGGGTCGTTCGGTCTGAATTAGAAGAGAAATAATTGAGCTTGAATCTCGAATCTGGATGGAAAGTCTCTTGAGATCCTCTCTGAACTGCAGTGTCTTTCTTCGTAGGAGAAATGTAAGAAAAATGTGAAACTTCTTTCAGAAACCTCATCTGATCTTCAGTTTAGAAGATAGAGGCATTAAAGCTTTCGAACGATACCGTGACAAGAAATGAATGCTTTCGTTCAGCAAGGATGCGTGAAAGTGATCAAAAGTGACAGCAAAGACATGTTGTAATGTTTCATTTCAAATAAAAGCTGTTTTTTTTTACTTTTTGTTCATCGAAGTATCTTGAAAGTAAAATGTATTTTAGTTCCCACAAAAAAATAGCACAATTTTTTCCACCATATGAGCAGCAAATCAGCATATTAGAATGGTTCCTGAAGGCTGGAGTATTTAATCACAGGAATAAATTACATTTTATAATATATTCACGTACAAAACGGTTATATTTCAAATGTTTTACTGTATTTTTGATCAAATGCGGCAGTGAGCAGAACAGACCTTCTCACCAAAAATCTCACCAAACAGTGGTTTTAACTTTGCCTTGAATTTCTATTAAAATGCTAATAAAAATGAAAACAATTGTTTAGTAGAGCTACACAATTTGTTCCCCATTTAATGCCGTCGTCATTGAAGAAACATCTCATTTGCGATTTTACTTTCATACGGGCAAAAAGCTTTACTCCAGAAAGCTCGAAATACCCTTGACCGAGCAATTCCAGATACTGAAAGCGTGCGTAATGTTCGACGAAACTCAAATGTGATTGAAGTCTAATGTGAAAAAGTTTCTTCAATGAATACCAAGACTTATAATGTCTGTTTCCTATTATTCCCGTCAAAGACGTGTTCAGATACGGCCCCGTTCATAAATTGCACAATTTCTCACTTATTACATTAAAACGCCGAGACGCTATCAGAAATTAAATCACACAGGCTTCAAGCTATTCTCTCCGCAGAAGTCAATATATACTCAAAAATAAACACTAGTATCTCCCTGCTCACTATATAATGGTCTGATATTAGTTTTCAAATCAACTGGCAGTATGAGAACGAGGTTTTTTCTCACACACTGTTCGGCAGCCGTGTCGTTACCAACACACTCTTGTTTATCGCTTTCGCTCACCGGGAGCAGCTAATGATTGCTCGCCAAAGTTTGAGGTGATTTTAAATGTATCATTAGCCCGTGGTTTGGCATTTCCTCCATACGTTATGTCGTCCCTCGATGCACACGTGCCAGAAGCGCTTTGGCTCTGGCTCCGGCTCGGGAGCAATGCAGCGGTGCTCTGCCTGACAGCATGTTTCATCAAGCAGGTGTTGGAGATTTTTTTTTTTTTTTTTTTGGTGAAGTTGCGATGGGAAGGGCAGTTTAATGCTGAGCTGGACAGATGGCGGAGACGGGCAGGTGCAGAACTCAAACCGGACAGGATGACTGGAGGGATGCCATTTACACTGTAAAAATGTAATTCGTTTGCTGTTGGTCTGCTGTTGGGTTGGGAACCCTACTGAAAAACAGCTTGGAACAGTTTAACCTCCGCTATTTCTAAAATTTTGGTCTTTTAATTGTACAGTATGTGTGTGTGTGTGTGTGTGTGCTGTATTTCCTCCAATACAGCTGTTATTAGAAAAGCACACACTATACAATCTCAAAATATTTAAATTATATCTGAGAGGACATTTTTTCTGAATTGATTTCGGGTTTTGTTTTTGTTTTTTGCTCTGCGAGAAGCTTGTTTTAAAGGGACTAATATAGCTATGAAACGTATTAGGTTGAGCGTAAAGTGTATTGTTATTATATGATAATAACTAATTAATTAACTAATGTTAACGAATATGAATAGATACTGTAATAACTTAAGATAGACATACTTCGGAAGCACAAATGCATCTGATATGCAGTCAATGCAAAGTCTGAGTATCAGTGCTGATAGTTAGTTTTCAGTCATGTGTTCCTGGCAAAATGCTTTTATAGCTGACTTGAACCTGGTTTTGACTTTTTCTCCTCAGGGAAACTACAAGTAATACCTCGTTGAACACATTATACTGTAATGTAGCCTGTCAAGCGGGAAGTTTTAAAAATAGACGGGAAATACTTTTTCACACTGACATTCTGACAAGTTTTCTGCTTGTTCTCAGTCATTAAAAAGCTCACCTGAGTGCAAAACACGTGCCTGGAGGAAGTTTGAGGACGGCTCTCAAACATCCATCTGTCGCTTTGACGTAATTAAAGATGTCACATCCAGCGGCGACATGCTCCGTTAATTCCGCTCGGTGCACCTTCACGTCTTCGGAGCGGTCTGGGAAATCACACATCGCAGAGCCGGCTTAATGAAGCGAGTTTGATTTGGTGCGATGAGCTCCGTGTCTCTTGGTGCGTCTGTGTGAAATATGTCCTTCTCCCGTCCCACAGGTGAACATCTGCGGGTCTGCTCCCAGGGCTACACCTGCTGCACTTCAGACATGGAGGACCGGCTCGGCCAGCAGAGCAAACTGGATTTCGAGAAATTAGTGGAAGAGAACAGCCACACCATTAGGACCATATTTACCTCCAGGCATAAAATGTTTGACGGTAAGTGTGCAACAGTTGCTTTTCGGCTTTTGTAGCACGATATTATCCATCTAAGCTTTTTGGTTTGATTACAGGATAGCCCGTAATAAACAGATGCAATGTGAAGCAATTATACTTTGTGCAATGACACCTGGATGACTTGCAAAAAACGGTGGAAAGGCAAACTAATATTTGTGGGCAGTGCTTGGTTTGTAAATGTTGAGGTCCCTGAACAAAGCTGGGTGATGGATCCGGCATGTGATTAGAGGAATCATACTGGTGGACCACACCAGTCTCACAACGATTGAGAAGTTGGCAAATTTGTGGCTAATTCGTACAAACTCATTCATACGATTTTGTATGATTTGTCTAAAACCCCAGTGACCGGTAGGTTTAGGGGCGGGGTTAGGTGTAGGTCAGTTTTGTACAAATCCATACGAATTGGCAAATCGTACAATACGTACAAGTTAGCAAAAACCGCATGAATTTGTACGATTGAGGTCATACGTATTCATGTGAATCGGGCCAGATTAATAACAGCATGCTTTCTTTTATTAGGGCTCGTACATGAAAAACCTGGAAAAGCCAGAACAGTAATGATCCAAGCCAATAATGAAATTTTATTTCGCAAATCTCTGTAATAGAGTTATATTTAAGCATGTCAGTTAGGATTAGCGAACGAATCATTTTGTGGAGTTATGATTAATTTTAAATGAATTGTTTGAATCTGTTGAAAACTGAACCTGCATATGAATCTTTGTGTGGTAAAAGAACCGAAAACATGAACATTTTTATTCTTACTGTGGGTGAAAATAGCAAGAAAGTAGTAGTTTTTAAACAAATCGTTATATTGTGTTGAATATTTCAAATTTATTGAAACTGCACTTAAAGATTAAATAAAAAAAGGTAGGAAGTAGGAATTGGTGAGCGAATCATTTTGTTGATTCAGGTCTTTAAAGTTCATTTTTAGAACCGTTTGAGAAAACTGAACTTGCATATGAATCTTTGTTTGGTAAATAATGGAAAACATAAAAAAATGTGATTGAAAATGAAGTAGCAGGTTTTGAATAAATCGTTATATTGAGTTGGATCTTTTGAATTTAATGAAACAGAACCTACATATGAAGGGTGAAAAAAAGTAGGAAGTAGGAATTGGTGAACAAATCGTTCCGTTGAGTATTGAATAATTTTAAAATGAATAGTTTGAGCTGTTTAATTAATTGTTTGAACCATTCAGAAAGCTGAACCTACACGAAAGCACATTGTGTTTAATTTTTTACGCTTTTTTAAGTGTTACATGTCTTTTTAGGTGGTGGGTGGATTTTACATTGTTTTCCAAGGTAGTGAGTTATTGAAAAGGTCGTTTGAGGTCGTTTAATTTGTCTGTTCAAAGTGGAAAGCGTTCAAGCTTCTGTGTGTGGAAATGAGAGCTCTGACAAACTTGTAATCTACTGAAAAGTTCCTTATGTAATCTTTTGAATGAGAGCCGTTTAGTATTTACTTTTTAACCTTTTGTTATGACTTCCTTTAGGGAGTTCGGGTTTTAATTAGACGGGTCAGACCCGCTCCAAAACGCCACCGTAATTCGCCCGGAAACCAGCCAGACCTGCTCCATACAGCTCACACTAATTATACAGTTTTTGAAATGTCATAATGAAGGCGTGCAGTGGAGAGCTGAAGTACATATTCACGGGTTATGTAAAGGTTAATATTAGTGCTCTCGAAAAGTTGGCGATTTGCATGTAGTGCGAATGAAAGTGACACTTATAGTGTCATGTGACATAAACCGGCTCTGCTGTGTTCTTTGCGCTCGGATTTCATTACTTTTTTTCCGTAAATTTGGTAATGCTTTTTAATAACGGCACACCATGAATCATTAGGTAAGCATTAGTAAATAGTTCATCTTTTATAATGGATATTGTTCCAACATTATAGTCATTAGTAAACAGTTCATGAATACAGCTATCTCAAGGTTTCAAGGCTTGGTTATCTTCCAAACAAGTTAAACAAAACACGACATAAAATGATACAGAACTCAGAAATGTATTCAAAGATGCACAAAAAACTGCACACATGATTTTTTTGAGGTTTATTTATTTTGTGCACAGCTGTACAGTTACATTTTTTGCATCTGCATCTGTGTTTGTTTAACTTGATGACTGGCAACTACTATATTTTTTTATGCAACTACCTGCTTAGTTGTGAATTATAAGAGGAATATGTGTTAATAAAGCATTTATTATCACGCTAAGCAACTATTACCATGTGTCTAAATAATAAGGTTCATAAATGTACATTTAAATAGTTTATTATAAATGATCTTATGAACCGCCGACGACTCCTAAATAACTGGTTTGTAAATAACACGATCATTTAGAAATGATAAATTCATGAAGTATGAAAATACAATGATTAAACATTATAGATATGCCCAAGCTGTACTGCTTACTAATGCCTATTAATGTTGGAACAATGCTTTATAAAGGATGAACTGACTATTTACTAATGATCCATAGCTTGCAGTTATTACAAAGTGGGACCGTATTTTGTATTCTTCTCTGGCAGAAATGAGACTTAATGGGGATCACATTTGCTTAAAGTATGGGCATCGGAACCATCGTATGTGGGTTAGCCCATGTTCTCTGTATTAAAATGGGCTGAAATGATGATAATGTCAATAGTATTTCTTCCTCGTGTAGTATTTGTTGCACTGCCTTTATATTTGTTTAAATAATCAGTACAATAAGTACTTAAATGTAGATCTCATTCTCATTGCCGTACCGCCAAACTAATATCACCCAAGCATTCTTATATAATGTATTATTGCAATCGTTCCCATAGTTTAGGTCTGTTTTGTCATAGCTAAGATTGCATGAGGAATGTTTAGAGACTTCAGCAAAACTCTCCATTGAATGCCGTTGCCGTCTGAAAGCAGCAATTGAGCCGTTAAAGAGATTTTTCTTCCGTTCCTATGAGAATGTGAGCAGAGTGGCCCCGCTGAATGACTGCGAGACAAATCAGGCCGGCGGTTTGCATACTGATGTTCCTGAGAGACGCAGGCCGTGATACGACGTGTCATGCTGGAAGTTTCTAGTGACTCCAGCCCACATGAATCCAGTGACACAACAAAACCCTTCACCGTGAATCACTGCCAGCTCAGAACCTACGTTATTCCTCCGACGGCTCCAAGTCCACTCCAAATCAAAGCCCCATGTTCTTCTGCCCACTTCTTGGGGGCTAACTCAGCCTACAAGAGTTTTACAAACCAACACTGAGGCTTTGATGAACACAGGCGGCCTATAACGCTGACAGATTGTTAATTACGCCGGGGAGCTGCTGGATCTGGCCATGCCGGTGATTATAGATGCTGTTTTAGGCAAAAGGAACGGGAGAGTTTTCATTAATAGAGAACAGAGCCATTAATACTTAAGCGATGTCATTAATAAACCTGAAATATACAGGCGCCGTGGTATTATAGCTTTTCGGCCATTGTATTCGTAGACGAAATCAACCCTGTTATTAATTAAGCTGGGCTTTGAAATCTGCATTTTGTTTAGACTCACTCAGTCAAATGCATTAGAATTAATGAGCGATTAGCATATCAGCGTGGAATAATTTGAAGTGGCGATGGAGTCATGTGACTAATGGATATTAAGAGTCGGATATCTCATGAAAACACGCATTTCAACTCAAAATCAAGTAGATGCAAAATGATGTTATGTTATGAGGAACCTTTCTAAAGCAGGCTGAAATTGTGATTTGCGTTTATTAAATCGCATGAATATATTCATTTAAATCAATCAATAACTCAACGAGATCGTTATTCTCGATGATTCTGACATAATAACGATCACGTCAAACTCTAGATCTCTCTGTAAGTCTCTGTAGGTTTCACTGTTTTAATACTCTACGCAAATACATTTGCTTCAAATGGATCTAGAGATGAAACGAGCCCCGTCCATCCATCTGTGTAGCGAAGGCGTGATCATAGCCGCCGTGACCTGATGGTTTTATCTGTGAGATGAGTATCCGGCTCTCTTTAGCCTCGCTGAACGCCTCTCTTCTGATCTGGAGTCAGGTCGTAGCGCGGGTTTTCTTTATCGTCTTCAGCTCATGCTTTGCTTGTCTTTATCTCGGAGGGCAGGTGTGTATCTGACAGACCGGCACACTTAAACGCACACAAACATGCGCATATACACACGGCTTTATTTATCACTCTGATAGGCAGCGCAGATTTGGCAGCTAATCCCCAGGAACACCTTCGGCTTGGCGGGATAAATATCGATCCGTCCGCTGTATCTCTTTTCCTCAAAAAGCCGAGCTGCCGCGTGATGAATGGATCTCTTTTTGTACTCTGCTGGGTGTGAAGTGAAGTTAGTCGAGTCCATCTGCTTCCCCCGAAGAGTACAGCTAGCCAGAAAAACGATGTGAACTGCAGATGTATCTGTTTTTACATACAGTATATTGTCTGTCATGTAGTGTAGGAATTGCACACCCAGTGATCTATTAAAAGTTAGTATTTATTCATTGCATAGTGTTTATCATATTACCTTTTGTCTCAATAAATTAACATTTATTTATTAAAACGTTTTAAAAAAAATCCAAACATATAATCAAGACTAATGATTAGTTAAAGTTAGTATAATTAGATATTATAAAATTAGATATTTTGCATTACAGCTGGTACATAAAATTAAAAAATAAGAATAATAAGAAAGTATACATTTAGGTGAAAAATATTATCTGTCTTTATCCTGATTTAATTGTAAAAAACAACAACAAAAAATGCGTTACAATATATTTAAAGTATATTTCATATATGCAGTAAAGTTAATCTGCCTATCTAAAAGGGTATAACATATAAATATATACAAATCTAAAATATTTGTATATAGAAAATATAAATGTTTGGTTGTATATTACTGTAGTAACGAGAAGGAAAAATGTAGGTAACAATTATCATAAAAAGAATGCAATAAAAATTAATCTTCATCTATTTTTATTGTACTACCTTAAAGCCGATTTAAGTATAAAAATGACAGTTTATTAAATTAAAATGTATTTGAAATATATTTAATATTTCTAATGAAGTCCATCTGCTCCCCCGATAAGTAAAGCGAGCCAAAATTGATGTGAGCTGCATATTTTAATCAGGCTTGTCACATATAAATTAGATTCATTTCAGCAGATCGGTTGTGCTTTAATTGATCTGGTGAGTGATTCCGATTTTTTTCCGCATGGCTCTGATGTTGTGGTGGTAGCCGCTCATGAATGTGAATGGTTGGAGTCGTCAAGCTGCCCACTCTGTGAAGCAGCGTTCGTCCTTTATCTTCTGGAGCTCTAGCCTCCTCCTAGGGATTTGATCCTTCATCCATTTTCCATGCCCTCATTTTTTTCAGTCCTTTGCTATTTTTAGAAGCCTATTTAGAAATTCTTTAACTCCCGCTTTTTGATTACCGCCTCGGCTTCCTATGGGGCCTTGTGTTTTTTGATGCATTATTGAAAAATCCTGATGCTGTTAAGGCTTTTAAAGGCCGCGAGATTAAGTCTGAATTGGAACGCAGGGTATTTTTTGGTCTTTATATCTCTTTTAAATGCATTATGTGTAACACTGGAATTTTTATGCAATAACTAATGAACATTTGCAATGCTGCAGATATAGCAACATTTTCGACGCCCTGGATGCCACTGATTGTTAAACGATTCACCAGGAAAATTAACAATATTTATTACCAATCACAAGTTTAATTCAATACAGTAAGCACTTCAATATTGTAAAATAATATTAGAATTTTAGTGTTGATTTGTTTGATTTTATTTTAAAAAGCCATTTATTTCCTTGATGCAATGCTAATTTTTTTTAGCGTCATTACTCCAATCTTCAATGTATTAAAAATAACAACAGACGCTAAATGATATTGCACATTTATTTTTTGTTGTTTAATATTTTGCTAAATTATTAAAACCGTTTAGATCTATACAAAACTGTGATTATTAATATACTTTCACAAATTAATTCATTAAATGAATACAAGGTATATTAATAAACATGAATAAAAATGCAATCTAATTTTATTTTATTTAAGTTTATTTACTTTTATTTCTTTAAAGGCTGCAGCATCTAAAGTCTTTATCTAAAGATTTTTAGTTTTTCGTTCTTTATATGTCCTTTTTTGTAACTTTGGCACTTTTATGCAACAACCAATGGATAATTTTATTTTTATTGTATATTATTTGTTTTTGTGACTTACTGTCACAAAACTTTAATGAAATAATTTAATTTAATTTAATTTAATTTAATTTAATTTAATTTAATTTAATTTAATTTAATTTAATTTAATTTAATAATTTTCCAGCTGACTGGCATCAAGCCCGTTTTTTTTGTTTTTGACAGTTATCAGTTGTATTTACTTGAAATTTGCCTTTAAGCTTAATGTAGCCTCCCTATTTGTGATCTTCCTCGTGCAAGTTAACACCGCTCAGCTTGTTCAAATAAATATAATCCGACATCTTGTTCATTCATAATACAGTTCTTCTCTCCTCTTAAACAGCTTTAATGCAGTTAGCTACTTTTTCCGAAGCGACAGCTTGACTGTAGTTGAACTACTTTATGAGAAACTTGTAGCATAATAAAGAAGTTTTTAAAGCAGCTTGTCCAGGACATTGGCACGTGGTTTGGCACGAAGTCCCGAATGACGCAAACGCGAGACGTTCATCTCTCTGGAATCGGCCATCCATTAGGCCGCATTACTCCTCTTTTAATACATTAGTCGGGTTCAATCTCCCACTTTGCCTCATCCTGACCTGTTTTTAAGCACGGCTCGATGAGTAACTCTCAGGATTAGACAAATACGGGCACTTTGCTCAGTGTGGGAGAGCCAGTGAATCACAGATGTTATTGGGGAAAAGGCCACAGAGGATTGATTACATCAGAGCGAAAAGCCTCTTTCTTTGATTCTGGTCACCCCCACAGACTCGACAAATCTTCTGCTTTTTTCCCAGCAGGGCAGCTTAAGGGAGAAAGCTAATTTTTCACAATGTACAGGTTTCAACATCACTCACTTTTTAATTTTGTGCGGCTGAAACTTGGAGGAGCCGCCTTGGTGGAGCTGGCACTGGCATTAAAACGCTGGGAAATGTCAAACTCGGTGGGTGTTCAAGGGCTTAAACTATTCCTGATAGAAGCCAGGTGCAAATTTCCTGCCCAAAAGAGCTTTTTAAAATGTTTATGATAAATCAATATGGTACAACTTTCAGAAATCAAAAAGCATGCCATGCTTATTTAGTTAGCATATTTATCTACTTATTTATTCTTGCTTGCTATTTATATGCTATATATTAACTTATTTGATATATAAAATAATTATTTTTATTATTTATATATATATATGCTTAACCCTAAAGTTGTGGGAATTATTTCATATACTGCTTATTCACACATTCATTCATTCATTCATTCATTTGATTGTTTGTTCATTTGTTCATTCATTCTCATCTCCAAAAATCATCTCTAATCTCCCACAGAACGTTTGCAGTCTCTTCTAAGAGGCTTTGTCCCTCAGGATTTTTGCATGCGACTAATCCACATCAAACTTATTTTGTAGTTCTTCCCCAAAACCTGCTAAAAGACCCAATTTATAAAGGCGCCAAGCAGATGTCCTTGCTCTGGGATGTCCAAATCCAATTACATAGGCAGTCGTGCAACTATTTTGCCTCTTTGACCATTTCACACTACATTTCAAGCGTAGGAAACAAGACAAAATATGAAAAGATTTCGCCTTTTCCTCATGTGATTCCTTCTCGGCGAGAGAAAAATAACGGTTACAGCAACTGTAAGTAAGCAAAGGCCAAGCCGTGCGAAAACATATGTATTAGAAGATTGCAACAATGACAGAAGAATGTGCAAAGTGCTTTAAAACCGACAGCATGCTCTTGAACGCAGCACTGAATGTGAGGATGAGTGGATGTCTTCGTCTTTGATTCCTCCCAGAGGGCCAAGTGTTTGTCTCCAGCCCCTGACCTGAAAGAGACCATGTAAGGTTTCTCTTCACAGCTGAAGCGCAACCAAGACTTGAACTCCAACTGAAGACGCTTTTGAAGCTGAGATGGGTTTCCTGCTTGGAGAAGCGGGACTTGGATTGCTGAAAAGGGCAACTTCCACCCCGAGCGGTGGATTCCCATTACACCGCAGACCTCAGAAACGTTTCCTTCCTTCCCAGAGTGAGACATCAGCAGTCGACTAGACTTTCAGATCAAACTGCTGGGGCTGTGCCTCTGCGAAAGCGGCAGTCACGGTTCGCTATGGGTTTCTGTGAGATACCAGACCAAATGTTTTGTCGATTCTTTGCATTTAAATGTGAAAGAAAAGAGCTTATAAAAAATTCTACCTGGTCTCGTGGCATAAACGTACCTTGGTGAAATTTGTAGCAGAAAATACCTACCAGTAAGTACATATCGCAGCGATTTCCAAAATAAATGAACACTAGAGGCAGTAAAGCACCTTATTCCATATTAACATCCTGGGATATTTGAAAACATTAGCATCCAGCTCCATATCTATGGGTTTTCATAGGCGGTAGGTTTGTTTGGTAGCTGGATTTGGTGTAGGGCGTATTTCCAACTTGACAAAGCATTCGTTTTTAGCGACAGTCCTGCCAGAGTCAAAACAGAGCGATATTTTTATTGCGTAAAAGCTTAATGTGCATTGTTTGTCAGACGTAGCAACAGTAACTAAGGGGCAACTGGTGACCTTAAAATGAAGCCGAACCTGTAGAGTGTGGGAAAGTTTTACAAAAAGTATTTCAAAAATTATTAAATGTACTCACGGTATGTCTGAAAACAAGCTGTGTGCATAGACCTTTAAACACGTACAAACTGTCAGTGCTATTTAAATTAGCATTACATCTTGGCTGTCTATAGAATATGTATAATATTTTAACCAATTGAAAAAGCAGTCAATCAAAGCTTGATTAATTAGTGGAAAACTTACAATAGCTAGCAATAACTAGCTGCCCCAGTACGAGCAACAGCTACAGTCAACTCAACCTCAAAAATCGGTCTAATACGAGAAATACAATTATTCGCTCGTACTTTACTGAAAGCTCTCACCTTCCCATGCATTTGAGGCCTGAGGAGATATTATGGGCATTTCTAAGTAATCTAGGATCATATTGTGTCTGAAGCAGATGATTTACAGAGAAATCAATTTACAGATTGAGACATACAGGAAGAGGCAAAAAATAGCAGAGAGAGCGAGAGATACAGATGCTCTCCGGCAAACTCTGTCAGATGCCCATTACGACTGCAGGAGCGCTTACACGCGTTAACTAAGACTATATACACTCAAGTCATCATGGAATCTGAGGATAGATACATTTATCTAAATTTGGGCTGTGCAAAACTCAACATTAGAACGTTCAAGTTATTGGATATTGTTTGCTTAAATGTTTTTATTGGTTACTAAACAAGGTTACAGGCATACATTATTATTATAAGGTTAGCTGAAATCAACTTTAAATAATTGCAAAATTAATACAACTTAAATATTTAAAAGGCATCAACTCAAGAGTAAAAAAATATGTACAAATAGTGCAAATAATATATTACATGTCTGATATAGTGAGAAAAAGACCTCTGAATTATTTAGATGATCTAAATGAGCAAAACAAATTGCCATTTGGTACAGATGCTTGGTGCAGACAAAATCGACAATATTCTTATGTGCCATGTGCAAACTGACCGCACTGTATTTTATGTGTAATCATTTTCTTTTTCTCTTTTAATTTAATTTTAAATCAATTTAAAATTGTATTTCTTTTTCATAAAGCACTTTGAATTACCACTGTGTATGAAATGCGCCACATTAATAAACACACACACAGATATATATATATATATATATATATATATATATATATATATATATATATATATATATATATATATATAGGCATATAAATATCAGTTGTCTCTCTGTATCTCTCAAAAATGCTTAATTTCTTCAATGCACTGCATAAAGTGAACGTTCCTCAACAGAGAAGAAAAGTGAGAGTAAAGGTTCTGGAAATAAATTTTTTTTAAACATGTATAAAAAAATAATATATATATATATATATATATATATATATATATATATATATATATATATATATATATATATATATATATATATATATATATATAAATTATTATTTATTTATTTTATTTTTTTACTTATTTTTCAAGTGCACCAGTCCAGTAAATGTTTAACTTCAAATGTTATGGACAATATGAAAAATCAATATTTACTTTCTGAAAATAAGCCATAACTTGAAGAAAGACATTTTAGGTTTTGCACAAATACGTAACCAGAAGGCTTGTGGTATATTGTGTGCAACAGGTTTTCCAGATTGAACATATGATACAGAAAGCTTTACACAGTTCTGTATTTCACACTCGAGATGCACGTATTGGGTCCACAGCATACGGTCCCCTTAAATAATTCATGCATATCCGTGAGCGCAGCACATATTCGTGATTGAATGTCAATGCATCGATCAGAACGTGGTATAATCCCCCCCCAAAAAAAACACGTGTTTGACAGAGCATCGCTCCGCTCGCGGTCCCGTGACGCGGTGACAGCAACATTTCCTCTTCTATTCTGCAATCCGAAACCGCCGAGTAGTTCCTGGAAGCCGGCATGAATAAGTAAGCATTGTTGTGATGGGCCGATGTCAGCTGAAGTGACTGTCAGCGAGGGCGGGTTATTCTCAGAGGACGTGGACCGGCTGTCTCTCTCCCTCTATCTTCAGGGGAAAGGCACTCCGGGTAATTTCATCACGACGGTGCAGATGACTGATTGGAAATTCGGGTCACGCCGTCTTTTCCTCTTTTTTTCTCCTCCTGACTAGATGGACAGTCGGAAGAGGTGGCCGGACGTCCCCGTGGACTCTCCCGAAAAGGCTATATGAGATCCACGGCAATTTTATTTCATCTCTTTTCATTTATTTATTTCCTCGGCTGCCTCGCCGCGGTGTGTCAAGGATGCAGAGAAAAGCGCGCTGCCATAATTCACTTTGTTCCGAGTCCCTCTTCAGTCGGATATTGAGTTTGCTCGGCCCAAATCCTCCCCGCTCGCTTACTCCGGAAGAAAAAGCACTGGTTATGATGGATTATTTCTTTCGCTGTTAGTTCTGTGTACATGTTTTTTCGCACGAGGCGTTCGGGGATGAACCCGCTGAACCGCTGTGCCTCTTAAACGCGCCGGATTTCAGCGTAAACACCTGACTTTTACGCACGGGCTGTGCCGGTTAAGCACTTTTTTAAAAAAAGCAAAGGTCAGTAGGTCGTGGTAAAACTAGTTTTTGCATTAAATCGTGAAATAAAGTCAATCTCAGTTGTAAATTAGGCAAGATTTAAAGGAAATATTTCGAAATGCGATTAAAAAAGTTTAAAATCAGAGCAGGGGTGGACTGGGAAGAAATGTTATGTTTGGCCATCATCATCATCATCATCATCACATAAGTTTAAATCCCTAAACTGGGGCCAAGCGAAACGATTAAAGGTCATCACTTGAAGTTCAGTTTAAGTCATCTCTCTTACTTTGATTTCTAGTTTTTTTGTACCTGGCAGTTTTTAATGCATGCCTTCTTGCAAAACAACCGCCTCGTTTTAATTCGTTTGCACGTAGTTTTCATTTATTTAAAAAAAAGCATTGCATTAGGAGTGCGTTATTGTTTCATCTCGCTTAAATGTCAAAATTAGTACGGCGATGCATCTCGAATAAATCTTTACTGAAAAGTCTGAACGTGTTTTTGCATTTTCATGGGTCATGTTTTGTCCTCTGCAAAATTACCCATTGTGTTATTGCTTTTTTGATTATTATTTGCATAACCAGAGTTTTACTACAAATATAATAGTGAAAACCATTATTAATTTGTAGCTATTCAAACATGTTTTTTTTTTGTCTCTAAACCTGTAAAATGATACGAATATTAGTCTGCATCTTATTTTATATACATCTTGTTTTAAGCCTATTTTGCTTTTATTTATTTATTCATTTTTTTGGTGAATTACCCTTTGATTTGCATAATTCCTTTAGCGACGCTACGATAAGCCTTAATTCATTATTATCGAATCCCCCTTCAGTTTAGTGACGCAGTTAGCAGGTTCATAGATTGTATTTTTCTTCCAGATTCATTTACCAACGTGATCTCATTAGTGTTCACAGCAAATTATTAGTATTTTATTACATCAGTGGCTGTCTGATCTGATTCGTATGATAGTAATAGGGACAGATACGCTTTCGCACATAGAGACCATCATTTGTCGACATTCGTAACATACTCTTAGCTTGTTTTGACTAACAAATGATTAAAATGAGTTTCTAATAAAGGACATTAATTAAAGATGCGTCATGCTTTTAATGAACTTCTATTTCGTAATGAGTTTCGATGCTAATTAAATTGAGCCAAGAGTGCAAACTACATACATCAGGCTAATCTGGATTGTATAATATAAATATATATATATATTTATAATGTAAATTAGTGAATCAATAATGCATTTCTCTGACATTTATGCGTCAGGTGCCGTATATTAGAATTGATTTGTCTGTGAAATCGTTTGCGTAAAGTGTTTAGGTTTTAGATAGATGTTGTTAAAAAGCTAATATTATACAGGGACTAAAATCAAGAATCAAGAAAATGATTTAATAGACATTCACACATCTCTGAAGACGAAGCGCTTAGGTTTTGAAAGCTGTTTGAATCTTGATATTCTACTTTTCGAAAGCACCTTCGATGAAAACAAGATCACGATGAAACCATGATTATATGAGAGCCGAACAGATTTTGCATGTCTGTTAGTATTGCATTTATTAAAGCTAACTGCTATAAAAATGTCATCCGATGGATGAATCCTGTTAACTGCTTTTAAAAAATATATGCACATCTCGACTTTTTGCACGCTCTCGATGCTGTCTGAATGCTTTACGTTGAGACGCACGACCCCGCGCGCGCAAGAAAACGTCGATTGCTTGCTACGTGCAGCGCCGACACGTAACGCGGAGCTTCAGATGAATCATGCAGGAATGAATCTGAGTTGCTGATAAAATTTTAAGTCGACGCGCCGCGCGTAGTCAAAGCAGCTGGAGCTTTAGCGCTTCACACGCATTAATGTTTCAGGGTACCAGCTCCGTTGGAACGAGCCGTCCATGTTTTTTTTTTTCTGCTTTACAAGGCCAGGCGGTGTATTTTTCCGCTTTTCAGCGATTTGTGAAATACATCGGAGACCATCTCACCAGGAGCATTACATGCTGTCAGGATAGGAACTAATTATATAGGGCTTCCAGAAAGCGTTGCTCAAGCCCCATTAGGTCTGCTGGCACGCGCCGGAAAGCCACGTTACTGATATATCACTGCGACGTAATTGTATTTCATTCGCTCCTCTTAGAGTTTGCTTAGTTAAATGGAGCGTTAGAATACAGTAATTTAAGAGAAACAAAACTAATGTAGCTGCGACGTTCTGCGCAAAAAGAAGCGCTTTAAAACTCGAGCGGTCCCCGCGAACCCAGAGGGAAAGATGCATCTCCGATAGCGTTGCCAGGAATCATTGCCAGAAATCCCAAGGTTGCGAGATGCGATTTTTATTTTTTATTTATTTGTTGTTGGGTTTTTTTGCGCAAAAGCACTTGAGAATGCATCGGAGACCTCAGAACCTAATTGAATTCATCCTTCTTCATAAGTACGATGGAGGCATGTGTTCCCGAGCTCGCGACAAGATCGCGTTTATTTATTTATTTCCACTCCAATTATGTTCGAAACCACAACGGGGGCAAGTCTGCGCAGGATTTAATATCCGGGATGTTTATCAGCGTTTGGCAGTTGAGCTAACATGAAGTCTGCGCTCAATTTAACATGCTCTCGTTTCCAC
This sequence comes from Puntigrus tetrazona, assembly GCF_018831695.1. Taxonomy (NCBI): domain Eukaryota; kingdom Metazoa; phylum Chordata; class Actinopteri; order Cypriniformes; family Cyprinidae; genus Puntigrus; species Puntigrus tetrazona. The sequence goes on from NC_056699.1 coordinate 2,991,234, forward strand.
TCGCTCAGGGCGTCCGCTCGCGCGCCTCTCTATCAGACCCTTATAAGGAATTGGAATTTCTTTAAATGTCTCGGGAACGTTTATGCTCGGGCATGCACAATAATCCACGGGATTTTAGTTCCTGGGAACTGGACGTATATGTGTTGTTTTTAAGCTGCTCTGTCAAGTAAAAATGATTCCTTTGTAGGTGCCTGCTTGTTTTTAGCAGGTCCAGATGTAGTTGAGAGCTAAATTTAGCCTCCTGTCTGACACAGTCTGGCACAGGAATCACGTCATTCATTCAGCCTCCCCGACCCGATGTATGTGGATATCAGTCATACGCATCAGGAGATTTAAAGCAAGCAGAAAAAGACTGGGGGAAAAAAAAAATACAGTAAGGCTTGTTGTATTCGATGTCTTATTATAATATAATATAATTGTATATATTCTCTTTAGTGTAATGTTTATAGTATATGTTCGAACTGTATACTTTTGTTTGAATTATAATATTTTTGTTCACTAGCAGCACAAAATAATTAAATTAAATGTAATAAAATAAAATAAAATTAAATTAAATTAAATTAAATACAATTTAATTTATTTAAATTGAATTGAATTGAATTGAATAACGAAAATAAAAAAAAAAATAAAAAAAAAAATAAAAAAAAAAATAAAATAAAATAAAATAAAAATAAAATTAAATTAAATTAAATTAAATTAAATTATAAAGGGCCATAGTAGTTTATTTTTGTAAACCTATTTCAATTATATTTAGTATTTAGTATCTATTATTATTATGTATTTTTATAGTTTGTGATTGGCTAACTCTAACCCCACCCCCCTCCACACTTCTATTACATGATAATTAAAGATATTCTATTTAAGAAATTCTATTGTATTTAAAAGTCAACAGAATGAGTCACGAGAACAGTTTATCCAACAAATGCCAATCTTATAAAACATTTTCACATGGGTCTGTTTACCAAAGTCCTAATATTCAAAAGCAAAAACAATTCCTATTTCACGCACAGTTTTTTTCATGGCAGCTTTATGAATGATTGGAGGTTTTCAGAGTTAATGTTACGCTTGTAAGTGCTCTCGAGACATTCGTCTTACGCCCGTGATGCTGGGGACAAACCCAGAAGACTGACGTTTCCAGGAATCTCACGTTTTGTTCACCACAGGAATAATTGCATGCCGAATATCAATGCAGCAGCAATCAGGGAAATAGCTGTGAGAACGTAAATACCCTCTTGCCTTTCAGAAGTATAATAGTCCAAGTATCATTTCAAAAAATACCGTGTGAATGAACTTTGATAAGCGCGTTCCTGTTCCCGTGCACGTGTTCGCGCGTGAAAGATGTGTTGATATTTCATCGTCTTTCTGTAAGAACAAGAAAGAATATCTGTGAATGCTAATGAGATCAAGTTGAGCATCTGTATTTAGGAAGTAAGGCTGGGTTTGATGGATCTTACTGTAAAACCCGAACCTGAAGAGTCCAGACGGAAGATCCCGCGGTGAGGTGAAGACAAAGCCTCTTATCCCGTGACTCAGGCCTGCTGGGAGCTAATGGGACGTGAAGCTGCTTTCCTCTTCAGTGTTCAGAGTCAAAGTGAGGTCAGGAGGAGAACTTTCATGCTCCCGTGTCTCTGTTTTAGCGACTCAGAAGTTGACAGCTTTGCCAAACTTGAAGTTTTAGAAACTTAGACACTTTTTAGACAACACAGGCTTTATCAATCGTTTTTATAGTGTGTGTGTGTGTGTGAGTGAGTGTGTGTGTGTGTGTGTGTGTGTGTGTGTGTGTGTGTGTGTGTGTGTGTGAAATTGGAAGACATACAGATATGAAAATGTTCGTTTCGTATGATTGGTGTTTTCAGTGGCTATATAAGTATTATTAGAAATTACACTTTATCATTTAACACCCTGTTTGTCGTTGTTATTTATTTTATCTTTGTTTTAATTTAATTTAATTTAATTTAATTTAATTTAATTTAATTTAATTTAATTTAATTTAATTTTATTTTATTTTATTTTATTTTATTTTATTTGTTTTTGACACACCCTCTAAAGTAAAAAAATAAAACGTAATATTTATTTTCTTGTTTTTATGCATGCAGAAAAATAGGAATTGTAGTAGTAATTAAAATTAAAATGTATATTTATCATATAATTCTAATTATATAATTCTGATACTTTTTATAGTACCGTGAACTGTTCATTAAATATTTAGTTTTGCTTCGGTGCTGCTAGTGAGCAGGAGTAAATTGTACTGCTAATTTTGATTCATTTATATCATATTCATACGTTAGCAAATTAAAAACAAAATGAATAGCAAAACTACCTTACTTGATTATTAATTTATTTTCATCATTGCATTTATATCACGCTATATACACGTCATTGCATTTTTTAAATGATTATTGTCGCCCCTTTAATTTCATTTATAAATGTAAAAATAAATAAATAAAGTCACTTATTCCAAAGTGCTGCACGTTGCAGAATGTCATGAAATACATACGACATGTTAACATATAGCAGAGAAACATGACGTTTGTGATGCATGGTAAGATTGCCCGCCAGGATGCCTCAAAGCTATGATGTAGTGTTTACAATTTGCCGTTTGCGCAAACCCCTCAACTGATGTTTTGGATGGCATCAGCGCCCTTAAACTCTTATCCAAGCATCGTCGGGAGAGAAGATGAATGAGGTCATTTGCTTGCTAACCTCAATTCGGTTTCTGTGGGAATGCCTTTCCTATTGTCGTTGTTCCCTGGGGATTTTTATGCTGTTCATGTGTGTGTTTGAGAGTGTGTGTGTGTGTTTGAACTCGATAAACTAGGTGAGAAGCCATTCCGCTTGACATCCAGTTTGGCGGCCGTATAAACAGCTACTCTTTTGACTTTCTGTGAGTTTCGACCTCTGCGTTCTGGCTTTGACTCTATATGGTCATGTGTTTCTTCTGCGTCAAGTTGCCGTGGAAATTCAGTCGTTACATCAGTGTTTCTCCAGCCGAGGGTCACGGACCAGTAATGGGCTGCAGGTCTGTTCTGATTGGGTCACGGACGGCAAGGAAAACAACGCTAAACGATCTAAATCCAGCTTTACGCAGCTACTAAACGCCTTGAGAGTCCCAGACGAGAAACGTTTCGGCTTTCAGCTCTAGCAGACTCAAGAACAAATCTGTAGGAAGAACATTATGGCGATTTAGACTTCGTTTTAATGGAGGGTATGGGTGATCATGTGACACTGAAGACTGGAGTAATGATGCTGAAAATTCAGTTTTGATCACAGCAATCAATTACATTTTACTGCAGTAAACAGTTATTTTAAATTGTAAATGCAATTTAAGCTATTTTACGTTTTATTTTGTATTTTTTTAACAAATAAACCCAGCGTTGGTGAGCATGACAGAATACAAATGTAAAAATACCTTTAATTAATATGCAATTAATACGTTTAAAATAAAATAGTTTATGCCATTTTTTAAATGTTTAAAATGATTTGCAATTATTATATTTTACTGATTATGTTATATTTAAATGAATTAGTTTGCATTTTAATTATTGCGTTTTATTTAAGGCAATAAAAATGTTTAACATTTTCCATATAATTAAGTCCAATATTCAGTGTACTATTATAATGGACACACACACACAAACATACATATATAAATATACAGTATATATATATATATATATATATATATATATATATATATATATATATATATATATATATATATTATTTTTTATTTATTTATTTATTTATTTTTTTTAATGTTTTAAATGTTTTCTGTATTAAATATGTATTAATTATATATTTTTTAATTAAAAAAAACAAGAGAAAATCCTTTCTTTCTTTCTTTCTTTCTTTCTATCTTTCTTTCTTTCTTTCTTTCTTTCTTTCTTTCTTTCTTTCTTTCTTTCCGTTCCCTTTGGCCAGTCGTAGAGTATAATCAATTCGAACAATTGAAGTCTGAGTTCAAGTAAACTCGAGCAAAAGCGTGTAGGAAGAAGCAGAACACCCGAGCACGTTTACAAAGCGCTCTCCCATCATTTTGTCGCTTTCACCGAATGATGAGCAATTTAGTGGTGGGGTGTAATGGAGGGAGCGGGTGAGAATGACAGCCAGCGGCTAATTGAAGCAGACGTGTTAGAGAGACAGGTCCTCTGAGACCACAGCTTCAGCGAATGACAGCTCAGTGTCAGACGGATCTCGCCGGACCCGGGGAAAACACAGCCTAAACGGCCAGCCTCGTAAAAACCTGACAGGAATTATATCACACATAAAACTACAAGAGCAGCCTTGTAACTTTTTGTGACATGGGTTGTTCTTGGTGCTATAAGAATCTTGAAGAAACAGCATAAACAGTCTGTTGAACTTGAATCATTCATTGTGTCATATATATATATATATATATATATATATATATATATATATATATATATATATATATATATATATACAACATATACATTATATACATATACATATATATATACACACACATCATATACATTATATACATATACAACACATAATTCATAATAACATAATTCAAAGCGCGTTTCACAAATAATTTTAGGGATGCATATTTCTTTATTCTAAGCAGCTGGGTTTTATTCACGATACCAGCAGTATCACTGAGTAAGACCCTTAGCAACCACCGTTAGCAACGTTAAAACTGTCCCCGCGTATTATGTGTTTTGGCTCAATTAAACATCTGGTATTCACCCCTGCTCATTTTTTTTTTTCATCTTTCATGTTTTTGCATATATATATATATATATATATATATATATCATAAAAAAAAAAAATATATATATATATATATATATATATATATTTTTTTATATAAATATATATATATATATATATATATATTTCAAAAAAAAAAAATATATATATATATATATATATATATATATATATATATATATGTGTGTGTGTGTGTGTGTGTAAAACATATATATATATATTTTTTATATATATATTTTTTATTCTGTGGTAAATATTTTTATAAAAGCAATAAGGTACTTGAGGCAGTTCTATGTCATGAGTGGTTTAGAGCACTTTTCATTTTGGATAAAAGTATAATTGTATAAGTACGCAATTTGGGACTCACCAAATGTTTTTATTAATATCATTACATTTCATTTGCTCTGTTTCACTTTGTGGCTTATTGCTTTATTTTACACGATTTAATAAATCCCTTGTAGTTCAGTGGCCCGACAACATCCGTCCAATTACGGTTTCTAAAATGGGTTTTAAGAGTTCATGTCATACATTATACCTTTCGAATCTTTGAAGATCGATTGATATTATGTTTAACAGGGATGCTTTGAATTCATGAAAAGACAAGCACAGAATATTCAATGATGTCAAATAAATGCTTTCTATTGACAGAAATATTTTTTTCTTGAGCAGCAAATCAGTGCATCAGATTGATTTCTGAAGGATTCAGCATAAATTAAGCCGGGCTATATGTTTTAAATGGTAAAAATATTTAGCGTTTAAACAAATCAATGCAGCCTGGGTTAGCAGAAATATATGAATCCTATGTTTGTGTTAGGTTTCATAAAACATGTCAGTTTAGCCAATGTTAAAGTACGCTATAACTAAGCCATGTCCTGTCCCACGCGACGCTAATGTAATTGCACGGCAAAGGTCACGTCGTCAAACCCTTGAGGAAGCGCTCTAAATACGAGCTTGATTGTCGGCGTCCTCGCAACCCCGTCTTATTTGCCTTTATTAATGCCGGCCTACGCTCTGCTTTCACACTTCGTAGCGAGCGAGCGGCTCAAGCCGCGTTCCAGCCCCTAAGAGTCAAAGGCAATTTCAGCTCATTAAAACTCCCCCAAATTCATTAGCGGCGAGTAGCGAACAGCAACCCCAAGGGGAAGAATCGCCAGCGTCCAGTTAGCATGCTAATTCTGAAACGCGCTTAATTCATCAACCCCAACACAAGTCTTAAATTAAAGCATGAAAGTAGAGGGCTTTTTCTTCATCAACTAATTACAGTCAAAACTGTGTGCGGAAAGAGAAAAATGGACCGAGGTCTTTGTTAACTTTAAGGCGGACCAGATTACATTATTATGAAGTTTTCAAAGGCGGAAAGTTAAAGCAGTTTCAAGGAGGTTCTCGTCAGGCCTGTGGGAAAAAAAAAAAAAACTCATCTATGCAGTGAAATTATATTAATGCCAAAAAACAGCGTTTGGTTTAACAGGACAGGTAAACCAGGTATTCAATTAGAAAAATGAGTCTGTAAAAAAGCTGCTAAAAGGAGCATTTTAATAGAGCATGCTAACCGAGTCTGCATTTATTTGATAAAAAATACATACATATTATTACTGTTTAAAATAATGCACATGTGGATTTGTTTGGGGGTGGAGAGGGTGTTTTATGTTTTTGAAAGAAGCCTGTTCATGTATGGAATATTATTACCATTTTAAAATCAGATTTTTATGTGAATATATATACAGTATACATGTATTTCTGTGAATTTTTAGCATTATTACAGTCTTGTGTCACATGATACCGAAAACGTTTCTGATTATTTTTTAACGTTAAAAACAGTATTTTTATGGAAGCCATCACACATTTCCATATTTCTGTACAGCATTTATTTAAAGCATTGGATGCATTTTACCGTCGCTGTACTCAACACATGCTTTTTTATTATTTTATTTCATTTGTAGTATTTTTAACACTCTAAACTTATATATAACTGTTGTAAATGTGTCAATATCTTTTAAACAATTGGTTTTTTCCTCGCTGATTAAAAGCGTTAAAATGTCAAAACGAAACGATGTGATGATTCAAGATGTCTTCCGCACGAATGCTGTGATTCAGTGGTTTCTGTTTGCTTTTGTGTGCGTTTCATAAAGAGCCACGCTCCGGTGTTGCGCTGTCAGATGAATTAGGAGCGCCGCATTAATTTGACATCTGTTAAGGAGCGAGCGAGAGTAGATGGAGTCGCTCTGGCGCTGACAAAGGGCACGTGAGACAGCCAGGGATGCTTTTTATTTGGATGCGTGTGATCCCACGGCTCTGCTGCAGTCGTAGGTGTGTATCTGCTCGGGGAAACTTAAACTGCGTTTAAACGACAACTTCATGTGTCCCAAGAAGTCCCACGGATCTAAACGCTCCTCTAATGGCAGCCACAGAATATACAAAAGATGACTTATTCTTTCTTTCTTTCTTTTTTTTTATTTATTGTGTGAATAATTTTTTCCTTTTTTGTTTTCATTACAGGAGTAAATAGTTTTTTAAGATGCACCCAAATAGAAAGCAAATTATTATTCGGTAACTGTGAGTCTTTTAACGTTTTAAAGGTCCTTGCTGTCGCTTTTTATTATTTTAATCTATCGTTTTAGAATTAAAATAAAAATAAAGTAAAAATAAAAAAAGTAAAAATATCTTTTTTTCTTTCTTTCAAAACTAAACTAAACTAAACTAAACTAAAGTTACTGAGGCCAAAGTTTTGACATGTGTAGCATTTTATTATAGTATTATTATATTATTTGGAAAAACTGAATTGAGCAAAATCGTAAGTAAAAATTTCACAATTAAGTTAATTTTTTTTTTTTTATCTTGTGCAAATATACCTCCATTTCCCCCCAAAAATGAAATAAAAATGATTAATATTAGCTGTTATTTGCAAGGCATCACTATCATGAGCTTCTGGCTGAAATATCACTGAAGCCAAATGTCTGAGAGCATGCTTGCTTGTTAAGTGGTGGTGATTGAAGAGGATGATGTCATTCATAATATAAATCATCTTCTCACCATGAACAGACTTCACTGACCATTAGCAGAGAGCAGAACTGATCTTTGCTGAACTCTGATTTTAACAGCAGGCTTTTAATGTGCCTAAGCGATCGCCTCTGTTCACAGTTAAGTGCTTTACTTCCATCCACACTGAAGATCACTGAGAACTCTTACTGAGTAGAGCTTCTGACGAACGATAAATAAATAATATTTCACGGATACTTTTTGTCTTGTTTTAAATGTAAATTGAAAATAAATAAATAAATAAATAATGACTTAATTAGTGAAAAAAACGAACCCTTAAATATGTTCAGTGTGCAAAAAAAATGTTAATAAATACTGATTACTAATTAATAAAATGCTCATCCGTCAGTTGCCAGAATATTTGCAAAATGCTTGAATTTTATTAATATCTTATTTTTAATTTTCAATTTTATACCGCTTTATTTAAAAATAACAATCTTTTTATATTTATTTAATGTATGCATTAACACATTTTCTATTAATATTCACATTTGCTAATAATATATATATATAAAATATATATATATAATATATATATATATTTTTTTTTTTTTATTTGACGCAGCCCTCAGTATTGACATTTTCACTAAGCTATTTTAAAAAATAACGTGCGTCCGTGTGCCGTCGTTCAACACAAATGCATTTAATTTTCCCCCATATCTGCCTCTGGGCCGTAGTAAGTTTCCACTCAGGCCCTTTCGGACACTTCTTTGAATCTTGCCTTAACATCAGTGCAATATTATTTTTCGTTCAGCAGAGGCTCCGGGCTCCGGACGTTCGGGTATCAGTTTTTTTTTCTCTAATGTAAATCTGTCCAGGATACCTTTTCCGGGGAAACGCGCTGCAGGATTAGAGCTTCCTCCACAAATGTGATTACGGAGCCGACTTTCTGCAGGGACTTGACTGCGTTTAATACGAACGTGCCGCGCATTGACGTGACCTATCAGAGTTTGCCAGAAGGAGTTGATCCAACAACAGCTCCAGATCCCGGTCAATATCTGCTCCATTGAGCGGCGAGAGGTTTGCGCGTCTGTAAAGAGGATAAAGCGATGGATTAGCCCAGCCGTGTGGCTTATACAGTCTGACTGACATTTGTATTATGGGGGCTGATTAGTTCTGGATTTATATAATTCCATTTATTTGTACAAATGAACCTGCGGAAATCCCATTGTCAATTCTGCATGAGATTGTCTGTCTTTAAAAATGAGCTGTGAAGATGAAGAGATCCGCGAGTACTTACGCACTTCTGATGGGTTTCGTGTTTTTTATGTGACTGGTTGAGTCGTCTGGTAAGGAGCTGTATTTCACTTCTTAAGGAGCATCAAACAAATACCATAACAATATGCACATAAAGTCTTAGCCAAAAATACACACATAATATAATAAATGTAATGCATTTATATACATCATTTATTATAAAAATAAAATAATATAAAAAATAAATAATATAAATATGCAAAAAAAAAAAAAAAAAAATCACGTATATAATAATATATAAAAATATATTAATAAATTACTTATATTTAAAATGTATTCAAATGTATTTGTGTGCTAAATTATTAATTCAGTACGAGAAATGCAATTGTTTTTAACATTTAAATACTTAATTATTTGACATTTTGTGCGCAGTATGCTCGTATATCTCGGTTGTTTTTATTTCGCATTTCTTATTTTATTCTATACCTCATGACACATAATGCAATTTCTGAAAGATTTAAATTCGATCATATGCATATGATAGATCGGCTCTCACGATAGATAATATATATATATATATATATATATATATATATATATATATATATATATATATATATATATATATATATATATATATATATATAATAAATATATAAAAACATAATAAATGAATAAACAATAAAAATACTTAATAAAAATGCAATTGATCAAATGTTAAAAGTGAATAAACGAATCTAATAATAAATCACGTGATTAGCTGATTATAAAATAATTATATAAATAAACGATAATAAATGCATTAAAAAAAAATGTGCACGTGAGGATGTAAGGATGTAAGTAATGCATGCAAGCAAATGAGTTTAAAGTCTGACATGATATCGTTGTTTCCACTCGTTGGCCTGGAAAGGAGTCGCTTCGGAGCTCTTGATAGACGTTAATTGACTCTCTTTTGATTGACGTTGGAATGGAACGCTTTTTACAGCTTTTTGTCCAAACGGCTTGACATTTTCTTCACGCTGACAGCTCTGACATATGGGTCATGAATAAGTCGTGTTTGCTGTTCGTATAAGTTGTTGGGTTCTCTCTGTACGAGCTCAGCGGAGATTTGAGATCGGCGCCGGTTTGCTCGCGTGATCAAGCCACGCACGCTGACAGCTCTGACATACAGCTCACTTATGAATTAAACAAAACTCCGGTCTGTTCCCTGCAAGTAATTACTGAAATGAAGGAGGAAAGAAAACAAAAACAAAGCCAAAAAACAAAAACCTGATGCCTGTTGCCATCCATCGAAAAATGGAAGTGTGTGGAATGGAGACACGTTGCTGTTGTAGACAGTTAAAAGTCCATTATCATATTATTATATTATATTCAGACACATTCAAGAGTTTGGGGTCAGTAAGAATGTGTCTCTTGCGCTCACCAAGGCTTTATTGATTACAAAATACAGTAAAAAAACTGTAATATTTTTGCGATTCAAAATGACTCTTTACTGTTGCGATGTATGTTCAAAAGTGATTTATTCCTGTTATGCAAGAGTCAATTTTTAGCAGCCATTAGCGTACGTTGATGTTAAAATATTTTCAAAGGGATTTTGACTGTTGCACTTTATAGTAAGTGTGAGTCAATTTAGATAAAAGCATCTGATAAATAACCGCTGCTACCAAAGAGATTTTTCTTAACCACAGCTTTGAAATATCTGTCGGAAATTGTTGACCATTTGGAAAAGAAGGGCATTACTTATGATCATTCTGCCTATCACTGTATACGCTTTTTAAAGATGATGGCTGGGTTATGATGAAAAAAACGCTTTTCAGTGTCTGAAAAACTATCTATTCGTTACAGCGGGGGTTAAAAAAAATTGGGTCTCTTAAATTTTCACTGTTCACCGCACTGTGAAAAATTTATTTAACAACATTAGATGTAACATACAACTAAAAAAGCATAACCGATAAGAAAAAACTAAGAAAAAAATACTCTGTAAATTTTACAGGAACTTATCATTAACCATTAAAATTTGTTTTATTTATTTATTTTTTTATAATATATTTATTTTTATTTGAACATTTATTTATTTATATTTATTATTATTATTATTATTATTATTATATTTATTATTATTATATATATATATATATATATATATATATATATATATATATATATATATATATATATATATATTATTTTTTTTTATTTATTATTAATAAAATTTTTTTATTAATAAAATGTATTTTCTTTATAGAACATGTTCGACGGTCTGTTTTCTCTCTTGCTTTTAGAGATCGTCTTCAGATCAGATCGTTCACTTTTGAAGAGAGACGCTATTGAAACATGCTTTGGTGAAATTGAATTCACATTGAAATGCATGTGGTGAATTATGGCTCCTTATATGGATTCATGCCCTTTTACCACAATCTGTGGTCTCTGCGGCGAAAAAGCCATGCATTCATTTTACACACGCAGTTTAGCCTTGAATATTAAAGAAAGGCAAATCCTGCGGAAACCCTAGAGGGAACCTCGTAAACGTGGCATTAAATAATAATGAAGCAAAATGACAGTCTGCAGTGATTAGATAATTTCATTCTCATTATGTGAAAACTGAAATCTCGGGCTTCATCCGTGCTAAGTGCCACGCCACATACGGCGGCACATCTACCTGAAAAATGAAGCCTGATAACGGATGAAGAATGCCAGTGGCTCCATTAATTCTCCTCAGTCAGGACTGGAGAGCGCGGCAGAGCACACAAGTAATTAATTTCTCAAGGTCAATTATTTTAAGCTTTTAAAATGAGCAAAGAAAATCACCGCAGGTTAGAGAGAGTTGGGGAAAGCTGCGCTCTCTTTAACGTACGTACAAGTTTTGATTAATAAAGCAATTAGCCGCTTGAGGCCGTGATTTTAACACATTTAAGGCAGGCAGCACACTGCCATTGTTTTTTTCAGGCGCCGGGATTTTTTTGCTTCTAGACCAGAAGAAAGAAAATGTGAAAAATTCAGTTTGTTTGGTTTTTTTGGTTTTGTTTTATTTACACTTTATTGATTAGCCTGAATGATAAAGCGTATCTTTAAAGGCTGTGGTATTTTTTTTATAGCTCTGAGCCAAGAATACACATTTCTGTAGTACTCAGTACTTCTATATATATTCTAAATGTTGTACCAAAGGAGTTTGTGTACATATAATTCACCTGATAACTAGGCTATTTAACGTTTTGGGGTTTTTTCATGCTTGCAAACTGATTTTTTTCCAAAATCCTCTGTTAAGAAAATAAATAATAATGAAAATCTTTAAGGTCTCAGCAAGTATTAACCCTGGCTTTATCCAGTGTTCACATTTCTATTCCGGAAATGCATACATTTTTGCTATATAACTCATTGATACGCTGATACATTACCCAACTACATTACCCATGATGCCGTGCGAAAATTCCACCAATCAGAGAGTCACAGCGCCAAAGCTCCACCCACTCCCATCAACATAATCGAGGTTGACGCTGTGAAAACGCATATGCATATTTTGCAACGAATGTAAAATATATTGCGTCCGTAGACACTTATAAAAAGAACTTTTGCACAACTTTCAAACCCTTTTTTTTAATTGTTTGCTCCAAATCATGGCTTGTGATGCTTTTAATAAAGACCTATTGGAAAAATGAATGGAAATGAATGTCCTTCTGTAAAATAAGTCTTATGAAACGGCGATCACAATAATATGACAAAAGACACCGCAGTGAATTGAATTGTTTCACTTTTTGCAGATACAAAAAACTCTCTACCACAATGTTGACATTTAAAGAAAGCCCTAATGTGTGTGTGTGTGTGTGTGTGTGTGTGTTAATATGCAGCATTATAATCGATGCGATATCTCCTTTCCTCGCCTCTATGCGCAGCGCTTTTCATAAAGCCAGGGAATGTTATACTCTGCGTCCTCGTGTTACCAGAGAGCGTATCGATCGTTTAATTCTCAGTAGGAGTATGCACAGAGTCATAATCATGATCAATTAGCCTCATTCCCAAGGTTTGGCGCGTCACGGCGAGCGATAACTGGTGTGAAGGACGTCTATCAAGAGTTTTCGGAGGCTACTGTTTCACTTGGAAAGAAACTTTTTTGTTGATTTCGATGCATGGCAGCGCGAGCTGTGGCTCCCACAAGAAAACCTGGGAGTGCGGACTGTTCTGGATTCGGTTACACGACTCTCTCCTGCCAGAGCTGCAGAGCCTGGAGCGCCGAGTCCTCCTCGACTCCTAGCTGCTGCTCGGGAAGACTCTTTCAGGCTCTGGTTCTGGCGTGATGCACGGCAGTTGGACATGCACAGACGCAACATTTGAAGTAGTCGAGGCACTGTAAGCAAGTGCACGAATCTGTTTTGAGGAAAGCTCGCGTGTTTACAGTCGGAGCAGTATTTAACTTTCTACTTGATCTACTGGGACCTCGCTGTGCACGTAGTGAGAATGCACCGCAGACTGTGTTTAAATATAAGAGTGTATTTCATTCATATTTTGTTACCTTACGCGCAGTGCCTTCATTCGGTTACTTTAACTCTCTGAGGCTTTCTCTACAAACAGTATACTTAGACAGAAATAGATACTTTGTATTGTGACATTTTTGTGTTTTTTATGTTTTTAGTAATAATTAAGTACTATTCTTGCTAGTGCTGAAAGTCAATCAATCAATCAATCAATCAATCAATCAATCAATAATGCCATAGCAAAATATGCTTAGATTTTGTTTTCATTTTCATAAGTTTCTGTAAGTGCAAGTACTAGAACATTAAGAAAGAAAGAAAGAAAGAAAGAAAGAAAGAAAGAAAGAATAAGCAGAATATATTTGAATTGACATTTAATTTAATTTAATTTAATTTAATTTAATTTAATTTAATTTTATTTTATTTTATTTTATTTTATTTTATTTTATTTTATTTTATTTTATTTTATTTTATTTTATTTTTATTTTATTTTGTTTTGTTTTATTCCAAGCCTAACTATCATAATGCTAATGAATGAGTGCATAAATTTAATATGTGAAACTTATCTTATAAAGTTACACATTTCACCCTTTTTGTAATTTAAATTTCAATGATTGCTGCTTAATAAGCTCACGAAAGCATGCCCCATTTCTATACAATATATTATTAATATTATCTTTTAAAACAGTTTGAGAAACATCTTTTTAATTGTCATCTAAATAATTGGAGAGTTTTCTTTTGATTTTAGAATAAAGTCTCACCATGACTTATGGTTAAAAGTAATAAGTATTAAAAGATATCACTATTTCAGTGTTATTTCGATGTATTTTGTTTGTAAGTTCTCTTCAAACATGGACGCTCTGAAAGGCGACACCAAACATGAGACCGGATGGGAACATTACTATTTTGCCAAATAGTTTGCTGATACATATTCATCGTACTTCTACAACCTTCCACACCGTCTATAACCTGAGGAGCTGAATGCAATCTATTTTTCAGTCAACGCTTCTTTTAGCTCGAGGAGATGGCCGTGCATTCTGCTATTGCTTTCTCGTGCTATTGCCAAATCACGGTAGGAAGCTGACTAGTCTTATCTCACTATATTAAGATTTCCCCAAGATTCGCCGCCACCAACATGGCAGACGCTGGCGAATTGAGTGGTTATTTATTCCTCGAAGGCGCTGGCTGTATCAGCTCAGTAGCTTGTAAACAGGTTTTTGTTTCCAGATGGACCGATAAACACCTGTGCGCTCGTGCCCACCGACAAACAATCACATTACAGAGCGCCAGACTGAGAAAGCGAGACTAGTTACCCGACACGAGCGGGTCAGTGGCGCTGGAGCCCTTCGAAAGCACGTCCACGCTCTCCTTTCTGCGGTTCGCAGCGTCTGGCTGTAGATAAAGAGGTTCTTGACTGACAGGCCGTGTTTGTCATGCCGTCTGTGGGTCTTCAGAGGCGCTGGATGGCCTGAGTCCTGCAGCGCTGATAAGCTGCTCCTTGGCCGCCGGCCGCCGCTGGACTCGAGTGGACTGGCTGTCGTCCGGCGTTTTCCGGAGCCCAGACCGGCTCGGCTCGTGACTGGCTAGCCACGGGGAGGGATGCTGGCAGCGCTTCTGTCTTGGTTATCAGATGAACGCAGAAAGCGGACCAGACCGCAGACGGGCGCCTCTTGAGAGACGCGAGGCTTTCTGATGCCTGGACCGTTATAAAAAACGCAACGACTCTGGAAGTATGGGAGCAGAGAGATACCAACTCAGTGAACCGGTGCCCAAATCCTTGATGCTTTAGGTTTGTTAATTAGACCTTGTGCACGGGTCAAGACCACCTTCGTTGATTTAGATGTTGACATTTAGATGAGAGACATGAGAACATTTATTGACTATATATATATATATATATATACAGAGAGAGAGAGAGAGAGATGCAAAAGCCTCTAAAAGCCATCTTGGTCAAAAATGAATTATGTTGTATATGTTTATGAAGTACTTTCACTTCAAATGTGAAAAATCCCAGCCTCGACCCATTCGAAAGTATTAAAAGTAGAGTAACAGTTTTATTTATTTTGCCATAAATAATATCATACTATACAGTGCTTGGCAGATACATTTTGTATGACGAAAATGATTAAACTGTTAAAAATGAATAATGTATTCCAATAATTTACACGTTTTATGGAATATAATTGGATTACTGTCTGGTCACTTTTCGGTTGCTTTCTTCATTTGTTTGTAACATTGATTTAAATAGGATAATTTTCCATACCATATACAATTCATAAAGGAAGGCAATACATTTCATTCATTGTTATTAACAACACAAAGTGCATGGGCAGGATTTTAATAAAAAGCTAACAATTAATTAAATAAGTAAGGTTAAATTTCTATTAACCATTTTAAATTGTCAAAATGCATTTATTTAGTCGTTGTGGTTTACTGATTGATTTATTAATTGTGTGTGTGCGTGTGTGACACCATTGCTGAACGAGAATAATTAAATCATTTTCACACCTTTCATTTTTATATCTTTTTTGTGTAATTATATCTATAAATTTAATTTGCATTTATTTCAGATTTCCTACTTTTAATTTAGAAGAGCAATAAGGATTACCTTATTGTAAAAAAAAAGAAAAGAAAAAAACATTTATTGAGGACATAATTAGTAATAATTCCAAGCTGCTTAGTGTTGAGCTGGATTATAAGACTTATTATTTGATTCGACAAGAGCAAAATCCTCAATTAAAATACACAGTCTCTATTACAAAACTAATTACTTTCTGATTCTGGTGTCATCTGGATATCATGCGATGTACCATGTACATTTAAAAAAGCGCTTTTTTTTTGCGTGAAAAACAGGCTGTTCTTGCTGTATTCCTCCGGCGGTTATTCTTGCAAGCCTGAGAGCGCAGCATCATGAATTTTTTAGGCTTTCTCCGCACAGAAACCAAAACAAGATATTACAAACACGGCAAAATGTTAATCTGTGTTTGTCTAGAGGGTTCGGCGTGCGTAAGACCCGTTTGCCGTAACCCCACGCGTGGAGGATCATCGCAGGAACGCGGCGATATAAATACGACGAGTGCTAATTAAAATGAAGGAGAGGGAGCAGATGGTATCTTCACAGCTGGAAACGGCTCGGTGACTTTGAGCATCTGGAGAACTTTGTATTCCCCGTGTAGCCTTTGGACACAAAGATTTGGCCGAGGTGCACGTCTCTATTTTTGATGACGATCTCATAAATTAATTCATTTATTATTATTATTTTTTTTTCTTATTTTTTCTTTTTCAAATTTAGTCAGTTGCTTGGTTAGTTAGCTCATTTTAAATTATATAGCCATTTTTTTTTATCGATATATTTTACATTCTAAATACAATTTTGCTTAATATGTGTGATTGTAAATTTGTTATTATTTAATATTAAAATGTCATATCTTTTTCAAATTAAATGCAATTAGCATTTTTTATATAAATCTAGTTGTTCATTATTTTTAGAAATGTTGCCTTGACAACCAGGCTAAAATAAAAATCTAATATTTTAGAATAGCTAACAATATTAACTTTTTTTATTATTTTTCTTGATAAATTTCTAATCTGCTGATTATTAATAGTTAGCACGTTACTTATTAAGTTATTAAGAGATCGGGTATTGCAAATATCATCAGAATACGACGTATAAAGCGCTAAAAAAGTAATTTAACCCAACATAGTGTTTGTTAAACATAGCGAATGCCTTTAAAATCTACAACAGCACACTGTACACAGCATATAGGGTGAGAAACCTGAGAAATATTAATAAAAATATGATTGCATAAAAGCTGTAATACAAGCATAGAGAAACAACCAAGAGAAAAGCTATGAAATAAAGAGAATAGACTATAAGCATTCATGGAAAATTATATTAAAACTGATTTAGATAGTGTTTAGGCTGGTTATGTATATTCATACAATCGTACGCAGTTATTGTTTCTGTGCTCATTCTGCATCGGTGAAAAAATACAGATGTTGAAGAGCCATTTTTTGATCGCGTGTTCAGGTTTTCTCGAACTCTGCTTCTATCTCTAGACGTTTTGAACGCGTTTTGCTTTTTAAAGTGTCCTTCCGCTATCTCTCCGTAACATAAATGCCATCCGGTTTGATATTTTGTTATCTAAAGCAGTGACATTCAGTGCTGAACACGTCACATACTGTACATACGGTATATCCTCAGATATCCTATTATGTTGGAGTAAATCACGGCACAGGCGTACAAGCCTCCCGTTTTAGATCCGTTAAAGGTCATGATACCTTATAATACACGCCGGCATGACATTCATACAACACAGAGCCGGAGAGAGCGTGTCTGTAAATCATTAACACAAAGCACTGCCGGCACCTTCCCCTTGTGATCGAGCGCAAGACATTTAAAATGAGATTCCCCCGTTGAAATATTTATCCGAAGCTTTCATTAATAAATGTCCGTCTTTATAATTGATGCGACCGAATGGGATTTTTATTAGGAAAGCCGAGACAACAGCAAAGCACGTGTGTTTGTGGCATCGTTCCGGGCCGTGTATTTTCAGGTTGAGCTGTTTAACGGGCGTTTTGGGTGGAGATTGAAATAGTGTGTAGAGTCTGGAAACACCTCGTGTTCGAATGCGGTGCAGCGAAATGCTATCTTTTTGTATTTTGAAGGTTTCATTTCTGTGTCAAGTGGAGGAGAGGGGGAAAAAAAAATCAAGTAATGGCGTACATTTAGAAATACGGCAGTTTCTATTTGTAACGAAACATTTGCGAACCATAAAAAAGATGATCGATATCATATTTCCATGTACGGTGACCGTTTCCAATCTGAATATTCTCGTAAGAATTCTTCGTATTCTCGAAAGTCGTCTTTACTCCAGTCTTCAGTGCGCTTCATCCACATGTTTTTGTTTGTTTCCAGTATATCCAATGTATTCCAATAGAGTAGAATAGAAAAACTGTTTATTAAACGTTCTGATCTTTTGTAAATTGTACGTTTCTTTGCTGTCACTTTTCATGCATTTAATGCTGTCGCTGTCGCTGCATGTAATGGATGTGCTTCTCTGTCGGTGTGTAGTCAGTTTGCTCCGCGAGGTATTTTTCACTGTGTGGAAACGAGCATGCAGCGCGAGAGCTGCGCGGGTTTGCCGAACGCGACGACGGTAACTAACGGTCAATTCTATTGAGAATGCTGCGCACGTCTTGAAACGGTCGACCGTATATATATGGTCGGAAGATTTAAGCATGCGTACTGTTCCTAATAAAAAATAAATAGAAAAACGTGTCAAAGACTCAACAACCAATCTTGTGCCGTGCTCAGCCGTAGCTCGGTGATGCGAAAAACATAAATTAGATAATTCATTAATTAAATAAACAGCTCGTCAGCTAAATAAACACATAAATGTAGAAATACATTTTATGAATAAATACATATTTATAGATTTATTTCTGCATTTAATGTAGTATTTCTATATTTTAACATTTATTTAATTATTAATTTTGAATAATTTGGCCCTCTATATATACATTTTGGTTTAGCTTTTTTATATATATAAAAGGTAGACTACTTTTATATATATATAAGATGCATTAAAATGATGCTCCCATTACAGTCAATGCAAACAGTGTTGTTTCTCGGCAAAATGTATTGCTTTTTTTTTACTGGAAGACATAAAAAAGACCAATTCAAAAATTGAAGCAGTTTTTACTCATTAATTAAAGTTGCACTCCATATTACCCATATGTTTATCAAAGTATCCTCACCCAGTAATGATTTCCAGCTCATCAGGCCATCAGCTCATGGGAACTCAATTCCCGTCTCATGCGCTCCGCTGGGGATTGGAACATCATCCAACTTGGCAGTGGCTGTAAAGCCGAATGGCTGCATCAGCGAGGAGGCTTTTAATTAGTGCATCTGGGGCGTTGACTTGGGATTGGGAGTTCGGCCAGGCAGTCTGTCCGCTCCGGACCTGAGCGCCCCGCCGCGAGTCAGGACCTCCCCGTCACAACCCCGATCACGTTTACATCCTGCGGTGCGCTCCAGAGCTCATGCTTAGAGGTCAAATCATGCAGAAGATGCTCACTTGACTGTGTTTAAGTGCTCTTGACCGAACCGCTTTCACAAAGGAAGTGTCTGGTATGAGTCCGTTTAACCAAATGATTGATTCTAGGCTACGGAAAAATGGGTTTTAGTCTAAAGCTGTAAGTAAAAGAGTATATGCTGTAGTCATAATACATCTCATTTAATGCTCAATTAAATAGAATAAATGTGCATAAATAAAAAAATATATACCATTTAACAAAATGGTGTGATTTACAATATTAGATAGATTTTTTTATATACATATCAATATAATTTAAAATATATGTGTTTTTTATTTAGCTTGTAAAAAACACTGTAACATAAAAAAGCGTACTTATCCTTATCCTTTTTTTTAAATAGCATAACCATTTTCTTGCATTTGTTTTTAATTAGTGATTTTTTTCGGGTGTTTTTTGTCTAGGAACAGCTGGCTTTCATTGGAGGAATACACTGCGTATATATATATATATATATATATATACCCCTTTGCGCTGCCGTACGAGTGGTGGTGGTGTGATGGATGGAGCTCTGCTGTATCAGTATAAGGAGGGAGTGGTTTGGTTGGGTGACCTCAGATGGTCCTGGTTTGTTTCACAGGCAGGAGAGCAGCCGTGGATGCTGGGTTGTTGGGTGTTGTGTACGTCATCGTGTCTTAATTGCGCTGTCGTCTGAGAGAGCTGCTTGAGATGGATCAAAGCCATGGCCGCTGTGTCAGAGGCTCTCAGATATTCACCCCACTGCTCGGCGGCTGCCTGCCTCTCTAATGAATATGGAGAAGCCTGGTGTCATGATGCTAGCGTGCTGCTAGAGCCAGAAACATCCGTCCTGCTGCTCCAACTTTCTCTGGAGCCACAGCTAAGAATAACAGGAACATCATAGAGATCTATCTATCTATCTATCTATCTATCTATCTATCTATCTGTCTATCTATCTATCTATATCTATATCTGTCTATATCTGTCTATCTATCTGTCTATCTATCTATCTATCTATCTATCTATCTATCTATCTGTCTGTCTGTCTGTCTGTCTGTCTGTCTGTCTATCTGTCTGTCTATCTATCTATCTATCTATCTATCTATCTATCTATCTATGTCTATCTGTCTGTCTGTCTGTCTATCTATCTATCTGTATCTATCTATCTATCTATCTATCTATCTATCTATCTGTCTGTCTGTCTGTCTGTCTGTCTGTCTGTCTGTCTATCTATCTATCTGTCTATCTGTCTATCTATCTATCTATCTATCTATCTATCTATCTGTCTATCTATCTATCTATCTATCTATCTATCTATCTATCTATCTGTCTGTCTGTCTGTCTGTCTGTCTGTCTGTCTATCTATCTGTCTATCTGCTCTATCTATCTGTCTATCTATCTATCTATCTATCTATCTATCTATCTGTCTGTCTGTCTGTCTGTCTGTCTGTCTGTCTATCTGTCTATCTATCTATCTATCTATCTGTCTATCTGTCTATCTATCTATCTATCTATCTATCTATCTATCTATCTATCTATCTATCTATCTATCTATCTATCTATCTATCTATCTATCTATCTATCTATCTATCTATCTATCTATCTATCTATCTATCTATCTATCTATCTATCTATCTATCTATCTGTCTGTCTGTCTGTCTATAATTGAGTATTGCATCATCATATTAATAAAGCAGTTTTTCATGTCAATTTATTTTATTTTTATTATCTAATATAAGCATAGTGTACCGTACCCCTTGATAATATATTGATAAAGCAATTTATTACTTAACTTTTATCTATTTGAATGCATTTGAATTTAAAGGCACATCTTATTATGCATATCATATAAATACAACTATTTATTTTTTATCGTATTATATATTGTTAATCTACCTTTTAATCATTTTCAATTTCTATTATAATATTTAACTTTTCATATATTTAACTTTTTATTCTGTATGTCTATCTTATATATATAATCAGCAATTTATATTTTTGTTATTTATTGTATACATTTTCTACCAGTTTTTTCATGTGTTAATTACTTAAATTATAATTTTTTTTTAAATTTATATTTAATATTACAATTTTGTATTACGTCTGTCTATTAAACAAAAGGTAATGCTTTACAATAAGGTGCCTAATGTTAACAAATTACCTGTTGTTAACAAACACAACTTGTGATTTTAATAATGCATAGTAAAGTTGCGATTTAAGATCAATAAATGCTCATTTTCAGTTCAAGTTTATTAATGTTGTTAACTAATGAACCTTATAGTGCAAAGCGTTACTGAAAAATATATAATATATTTTTTAAAAACATAAACTATTATTTTAAATATGTATTTATGGAATTTATATATTCGTTAGTTTGTTCTTTGCGTTTTAATAGCCACAATGCTGGATATGTGCTTTTGTATATGTACTGCAGGTGTGTTTATTTTCATACTTTTCAATGGCTTTATACAATTAATTGGTGCATCTCCTATATGTATTGTTCCAATGTCATTTAATCAAAATTTATCTCCGTGCATCCCTTTCCAGGGGTCTGTCAGGTTTGCCCATTTTGCCCCATAAATCTCCATTAAACACAGCCGTAATGCGTCACATCTGCACATCCTAGCGTTTTCTGCTCCTGCTGTAAAGAGCGGAGGACGCTGCAGATGTCTGCGGCCTGATTACGATGCAGAAACTCATCAATCATCACTCACCAAAACCAAAGCAAGGACCAATAGCCGGCCATCGGTCATTTCGCTGACACTAACACCGCCGCCCCATTTATTATCATCAGTCGAGCGCCAGGCTGCATTCTTCAACAACTTATTTTGATGTCCAGACATCGTGAAATATTGTTATGAATGACATCTTGGTGGGTTGGATAAGCTGCACATTTTCAGCACTATTAAGAGGGAACAAATTGAAGTTTTGCTTTAGACTTGCATAACCAGAGATTTTACTGAAAGCATAAAAGGGCCTGTATTACCCGGTGTGGCTTTCTTTTTCATTTCAGCGACAGATGTGCATGACCTGCATGCTATCCCTTTTGCTGCTGCACGCTTAAAGGAATAGCTCACCAATTTGGTCACTCGGGCCGTTCAAGATGTAGATGAATTTGTTTGAGAAATGTAACATTGCTTAAATGCTCTGCAGTGAATGGGTGCCGTCAGTGTGAGATATTTCTCCGTTCCGATGATGCAAACCTTTGAGTGGAGAAAGCGATATTATAGATTTTGGAAGTTGACGTTGGATTTGCTTTTTACAAACA
>NC_056699.1:3018991-3033991 GCF_018831695.1 Puntigrus tetrazona
CACACACACAATTTATTCTAAACATATATATG
The DNA here is from genome assembly GCF_018831695.1 of Puntigrus tetrazona. Classification (NCBI taxonomy): domain Eukaryota; kingdom Metazoa; phylum Chordata; class Actinopteri; order Cypriniformes; family Cyprinidae; genus Puntigrus; species Puntigrus tetrazona. Next base: position 3,019,024 of record NC_056699.1, read on the forward strand.
TTCATCTATGTGTATGTAAATAGATAAATTAGATGCAGAAACCATTTTTTAATACTTAGAAATTCACTTATAATCAGAAAAACAGATGCACATTAAAATTATGACACAGAAAAGCTGAAATGCACACTCCAATAATCTATATGTTTCCGCATGCTGCGATTCCTGTCGCCTGCTAATATGTTTCCTTGCACATTTGCATGTTTATTAAATAACTCAAGGTGTGATTAATGTGGGTAGTTTGTTTAAAACCAATCCAAAGTTCTCAGCTGTTGCTATGGCAACGCACAAGCCAATCTGGGACCGGAATGACAGGAGACGAGCAGGAAGTCGTGAAGCTGTGTTTACAGCAAAAATGTAAAAAAAAAACGCTACAGTGGCTCCATACCATCGTCGGTAATTGATATGAATAATCACGCTATGATAAATGTAATGCTGACACGTCTCACGCCATCTGAATCATCTCCCCGAGGTTTATATTATAAAGCAGCATGGGTTTGAGTTCACAGCTCTGCATGAGATGAACACTCACAGCCTCGAGAGCTGCTGCGTCTCGGATGTTTCTCAGAAGAAGTCCTGAACCGGTCGACGACATTCGTTTACGCGAAATTGTCAAGCGGTGACAGAAATGTCCCGCAGCGAGACGCGCCGTATCATTTATTCAATTTATTTCTTGTTTGCATTGCTTCACGTTTAGAGACTCATTTCATGTTTACTGCGTATGTTGTTTATTCCTGTCCTCTTTTCATGCAAAAGGAAAAGTTCACGGAGCGCCGCGACCGTGTTTATAGCATGCAAAAATATTTCATTCATTCTGTAGGCCATTCAAAACCGTACTTTTGGGTAATTATTGATAGCAATCCCTTGAAAAATGCTACTAGACTGCTTTTTCTTTAAAAGAGATGTGGAAGCGTTGTCTAGTATTTACATGAAACATCAAATATTAAAATTTTAGAGTTCTGTTCGATTTTCTGCTTAAAAAAGTCTGATTAATGTCAATGTAGACAATTATGATTGATATTAAAGCTTAAAATAATGCTAAAATAATGCTTTATTGATGCTCTGATATTGTCAAATTACTTAGTAACATAGAAATTCATTCTTAGTGTATTTTTGGCACGTTTCAGCTCTAAAATGTATTTCTGGCCCATTTAATAATTGCTGGAGGTAGAGAACGTTAAATGGGGCAACACTGTAGAGACTCCCTTCATGATATTTCAGTCTAACCATTGATTCTCATTGACTTCAGACAGCTTTAAAACAAGCCTCCGTTGGACGGGCCGTTTTCAAGCCAAATATTGAAAAACCGATTGTCAGAGAAAGGATGCACGAGAGAGAAGGCTTTAAAAAAACCAACGAACAACTGACTAAGTGGGCTTAAAAGTAGCAGCTAATCTGAAGAGCTCTGACGGACGCTTGTGTTCGAGTGGCTTTGTTTTGAGGACTTTCCCTTTGAGCGTCAATCACTGTAAGAGGTGACCGTTTGTGATGTGCTGATCGATAACCACAGCAGCCGCAGACCCGGCGACCTCCGTCACGTTTTACTGCCCGCAGACACGGGGAGATGAACAAAGACGTTTTATGAGGTTATTACAGCGAGTAGCGCCACAGGGTTAGTTGTGGTTTAAAGTGGAGCTTCTCAGTGATGAATTATACATAGACGGCTGGAGTGAGATGAATTTTCCTCTGCTGTGTGAAGCCTCACGTTCTAATCTAACGCGTTGTGTAGAATTAGACTCTTGGGTGGCTGTTGATAGGAATTCCTTGGAGTTTTGAAACACGCTACCATGTGGAAACATGCTCAAGTATTACACGGAAAGAATACAGTCCAAGAATACAGTCTTTTTACAGTGGATTCTATTCTATTCTATTCTATTCTATTCTATTCTATTCTATTCTATTCAAGCAATTGTAAGTGTTTTTTAAACAAAATAAATGAATACATGTTATAATAAATATTTCCTAAATTAATAATCTACAGGAAAAACCTATACCACCATGAATTCCATATTTATATTTATATTCCATATATATATATATTATATTCCATATTTATATTTATAACACATTTTTATATCTTTTAATCTTTTATTTTGTGGAACCATAAATTCTATTCTATTCTATTCTATTCTATTCTGCTCTGCTCTGCTCTGCCATGCTCTACTCCACTCTATTCTAATCTATTCTGCTCTGCTCTGCCGTGCTCTATTCTATTCTATTCTATTCTATTCTATTCTTCTCTATTCTGCTCTGCTCTACTCTGTTTTGCCATGCTGTACTCCACTATATTCTATTCTATTCTATTCTATTCTATTCTGCTCTGCTCTGCTCTGCCATGCTCTACTCCACTCTATTCTAATCTATTCTGCTCTGCCATGCTCTACTCCACTATATTCTATTCTATTCTATTCTGCTCTGCTCTGCCATGCTCTACTCCACTCTATTCTAATCTATTCTGCTCTGCTCTGCCGTGCTCTATTCTATTCTATTCTATTCTGCTCTATTCTATTCTATTCTGCTCTATTCTGCTCTGCTCTAATCTGCTCTGCCATGCTCTACTCCACTATATACTATTCTATTCTATTCTATTCTGCTCTGCCGTGCTCTACTCCACTCTGTTCTATTCTATTCTGCTCTGCTGTGCTCTACTCCACTCTATTCTATTCTATTCTATTCTATTCTATTTGTTCTGAAACGTGAAAGTGACAAACAAACAAACAAACAAATAATGAAATAAATAGTTGCAAATTCTATTATATTTAAAAAAAGAAAAAAAAAGTAGTGTGTGTGTTTATTTATTATAGAATGCGATGTCACTGCACCATTGGCACAGTCTTTATTTTCGTAGAGGTATGATTGTGGAAAAAAAAAAACGATTGAATTTTCCAAATCCGAAAGCTGTAAATGGCAGCTTTCTGAGGCAAACGAAAAGCAGCTCTACCTCCAATTAAACTGGTCACAAAACTCCATCGCCTCGCCCACCGTGGGTCACTGAATTATGTCAGAAAAGAGCCATTTCAGTCCATAAAGGCTATTTCTCAGCTGTTTAAGCAGCGCTGAGTCGTGTGAAGCTGTGCGGGTCACAGCATTGACTGAGGAAAGACTGAAACCGTAGACGTAGGTAAGAGGCCTCGCTGAGCATAATTAATTGAGCCTCACACAGGCTAATTGAGAGTGGGGAAAATAATTTGAAAGGCCATTACCTTCATGTCACATGCAATCACATCAGCTCTCTGTTGTTTAAGCTTCGTGAACATTATAATCTGACGGTTGAAATGCGGCGATAACTAAAACACGGTAAATCAGGAGCAATTATTAGCATGCGATATTCTGACTGGAAGCAATAAGAGAAGAATAATGCTTACTTTATCCCAGCTGAATGGTGAGACATCAGAAAACTGTGGTCCGTTTGAGTTCTTGCTCGGTCACCTTCACCAAGTAGGTTTTGCTAGTTATGCCAACAAAAACCAGTACTAACCAGCACTAAAGTAACAGCACTGACAATGCTTTCTGGCCTAGAAAGTGTCGAAACACAGTAAAATCACATACACAACCTATAAAAAAGAAAAATCATCCCATTTGTTATTTTCCCCTTCTAGACAGTAATGAGATTAAAGTTAAAGAGTTTTAGTAAAGGTAAAAGAAAATTGTTATTATCAGAGTGGAAAGAAAAAAAGAAAATAAAAACTAACTAATAAATTGATACAATTATTAAAAGTGATCTAAATAATAATAGTAATAAAAATAATGATAAAATATTTATTATATAATAACAGCAGCGTTGACATTTTAATGTCATCTTTTTAGCATCAGTTAAAGCCCAGAAGTCAGAGAGACCTAGACCAGAGTAATAAAGAATAAAATAAAATAAAATAAAATAAAATGTACTTCAAATTAAATATTTTATATTTTATAAAATTTACATTTTTAGCTTTTAAAGTTCACTTATTTAGAAAAAATATGTTTAACATAAATCAGAAATAAATAAATGTATAATTAAATACAAACACATATAGTGTATATTTTGAAAATATTTACCTGTATATATATTTATATGTTTATATTTTTATATATATATATATATATATATATATATATATATATATATATATATATATATATATAAACAAACAACATTTTTCTTAAATAAATATATGCATATGTCATTACATATATTATGCAAACAAATACCTTTTTTAATGCAATTAATTGCCAATAATCGTTTGACAGGACTAAAATAAATACACACAAACACACAATACAAATTTTTAATAAAATTTTATTTTGGACGTAGAAAGATTTGTCAGGTGTCGTTGCTGTTGTCGATGTCTATTCATTTAGTTTAAAATGACCTGTAATTGTATAAATACTCGATAAAATACGGCTGGCCTTGTGAGCGAGTCGTACACATGAGGCGACACTGAAAGGCTCCTTCAATAATTATTATCTGATTATTAGCGGCAGAGATGACGAGACAGGTGTCTCTTTGTTACATCTGCTCTAATAACAGCAGCTTCCACATCTTCTGAGCACCAGCTGATGCTTTTCCGGTCGGAAGTCGAGAGAGATCGTCTAGGGCCGTCCTACACGTGTCTTTGATCGCTTCTCTCTGTAATAAAGCCGTGGCGTGGCTTGGTTCCTCGACCTTCATCATCTGGAGATGTTCGAGGTGGCCTGACGTCGTTGTTGAGCGAATCAGATCATCCGGGCTGCGAAGAGGCCTCATCAAAGTTTCAGCGCGCCGTTATGCGCTTTGAGTTTTTGTTTCAGCTGAGAGCATTTTCATAATTCAGTCATTCGTTTCGTCTGCATTTTTCATGCGAGGGAAGTGTTCGTGGCCAAGAGAAGAGAGACCGGGAATGATTATAATACACACAACATAAAGTAAATCTGAACGTAGCAGCCGATGCATAATTCAGCTCGCTGCCGTCATTCATTATTTTCCTCTCAAAGATGTAGGTCATTTGAGTAAAATGCATTAAAATATTCACTGCTTTTCATTCCTGTACAGGGAGTGGCTGAATAAATAAAAACCTGCTGAATGATGGGGCATATATTAATAATAATGGTATGGTATTTTACTGTGCATCGTTTTGCAGCACGACTCGGAGCTAGAGCAGGGTTACTATGGTTAAAAACTAAAAAGAAAAATAGTGAAAATAAAATGAAATCAAATGATGTGCTTCAGAAAAAAAATGCTTCAAATTGAATATGTAATATTTTTATAAAATGTATTTATAATTTTTTAGTTTTGAAAAATTACAAAAACCCTTCAAAACAGCAAAAATGTTCACTATAAATAACATAAAAAATTATTCAAATAAAATGTAAGCTACACACACAAAGACTATATTATATATACATATACATATACATATATATATATATATATATATATATATATATATATATATATATATATATATATATATATATATATATATATTTATTTATTTATATATATATATATATATATATATATATATATATATATATATATATATATATATTTTATATATATTTTTTTGTATTTTGTTTTATATTTTATATTTATGGCAAATTTGTTTTATTTTTTAACTATTAAGCAATTTCAAAAACACCCAACACTGCTAAAATGTTCACTAAAAATAACATTCAGAAAAATGTTGCTTAAAATAAAATTGTATTTCAACTGAAATGTTTCCCTTGATTTACAGCAATAAAGGAACTAAACTGTTTCGGTCGCCGTGTTTTATCTCTGCACGCATGGGCCTGGTTCATATATAAACTTCACACCTTATATCACAATGACACTGAAAATAACTTCAAAATCTGCAAAACTAGCAAAACCGCATGCGTTATGCAGCGAGTGTTTCAGCCGCGGTTCTTCATTATGAACGTGATGACCGAGCGTCTCGTAGAACAATTACTTTTAACTGTGACTCCATCTCGATCTGGACTTGTCCTTGACTCCTTTTATAAGAATAAAAGAGCGTCTGTGCCACGCTGGAGCGCTCGGGGCCTATTATTACTTAAATAAATGAAGGGGTAATCATGGGTCAGTCGACTGCGGTGAAACTAGACTGAGAAACTGGGGACTCACGGGTGTAATGAGAACAGAACATACGCTTTCTGTGCCACTGTATGCTGTGTGTGTGTGTGTGTGTGTGTGTGTGTGTGTGTGTGTGTGTGTGTGTGTGTGTGTGTGTGTGTGTGTGCTCTTGTGTGTTTGATTGTGCCAATTGTTCAGATAAGTTTGCACATGTGATTGTACTAATATTCAATTTATATTTAGGATCTGTTTTCGAATGTTTGTGTGTATGTGTTTATCTGTTCTTCTTGTAGGCAAAGAAACAATCTATTCTAGTGAATCTGATCATGAAAAAAGAATGATTCACTTTGAATGATTTTTCTGAACTTGATTCATTTGATTCTTCCGTCTATATTGTTGTTTTTTTTGTTGTTTTTTTTGACATTTTACAGCATAATGGATTAAAAATATATTTCAATATTCATATTTATTTTGGTAGGAGAGAGTTCTTCGAATCAGCATTTATATTATATATATATATATTTATCTATTCTTATATGTATAAAGGAAAGAAATAATAAAAATTCTAGTGATATATATATATATATATATATAAAAGAATGATATATATATGAACTGAATGATTCTTCTGTAAATATGATTCATTTGATTCTTCAAAATATATACTGCATGTGTGTAATTTTTGACACTTTACAGCATAATCGTATATTATGTAAACAAAAGCATAATTTTGCATGAGATTCATTATTCAATTACTCATTTGACAGCATTATTATTTAGAAATGATGCTTTGCTTCTTTAAACTGCTTCAGTGTAGTTAGCAAGAGACTTACTAGTTTCTTTACTGTTATCTAAAATCTGTGCTTTTACGCAGTCTATGAAAAATCAAATCTGAAGAAAGTAAACAGTAAACAGTTTTGTCTTTCACACGCGCGCGCGACCCTTCATGTCTGTTTAATATCTCTCTCCCTGCTTATCTCTAATGAGCTCTTAAAAAGCCATTTGAAGACGAATACGTCCGCTCTAATGTGTCTCTGATAAGATGCAAGAGATAGGTTTTCATAAAGAGACGACAGCAGAGGCCGAGCAATTAGTCCAAATGGAAAGTTTCCAGAAAGCAGCAGATGCGGGCCGATACGAGCCGCTCCTCAGATGCCCTCTTTTCTTCACACAAACAGCCAGTGGTTTCTGTCTTTATCTGCGAGAAAGCCATCTGTCCAAACCTCTCGTGTCACCGTGTTCATTACGATTTAACAGCGCTGATTAAACAAGTGTTTGGATGCACTTGAGGACGTCCACAATAATGGAAGCCTGTAATTAGTGCTTGCGTTCGCGCCGCAGACATGAACGATTGTGAAAATCATGTGCCTTGTTGAGCAGAGCTGTGCCGCCGCCGCTTTAAGTGATCAGACGTGCGAGTTTCACCTGCTGGATGATTTAGAAAAAAAGAAGACGGGAAAAGAAAAGGGGTTCGGGTGAATGTTGTTCTTTTGGAGGCAATGCCGAAAAATAAAGCGTATTGAAGTTTTGTCATTGATAATTAGAAATGTTTCTTGAAGGGTCGCGCGACGCCGAAGACTGAGGAAAATGAGGAATAAACGACATTTGATACAGATATTATTTATATATTAATTAATAATTACTTGATCATTTCAGTTTATTTTTGAAGTGATATTTTGTCAGTATTTTTGTATTTGTTAATTTATTTATACAATTTCTACAAAATGAAAAAAATGTAATTAAATAAAAAAAAAAAAAAAAAAATATATATATATATATATATATATATATATATATATATATATATATATATATATATATACACACTTAAAACAATGAACAAAAAAATACATTATATATATATATATATATATATATATATACATATATATATATAAAATAAAACAAAACGCACACATTTATATTATGTAAATATTATGCACTTTTATTTTGGATGCAATTAATCGTGATTGATCGCTTGGCAGCACTAATATAGATATAAATAGCTGTTTATATTTTCTCATTACTCGACTGTGCAATATTATACTCGCAACAAGATTGTGGCTTTAAACCCAATACACCCCGAAAAAAGTCTCTGACAAATAAAAAGCCACTTGACCACTTGACTTGAACCTAAACGGAGAAGAAGTGGAGAGTGCAGACTTCACTAACGTCTCAGATTATGCTCAGATCCCCAAAATGAAAAGATCTCAGCTAATTCTCTGATTAAACGATGTGACGTCCTGACCTGAGCTCTCCCTGCATGGACACACGGCACGCTGTCAGTGTTGAGTTTGAGCCGAGCCGCGGCTCTGAAGGGACTGAGATATGTATTTGCATGATTTACTCCATTATAATTATGTGAAGGGTAAAGCTGCTTTTCCGGCGCTGAGTAATGAATATGTTGTTTTACATCATCAACAGCCTCCATCAGCGTGATGAGAAGGTAATTACTATTATTTCGTCGGCTGTTTTTCAAAGAGGGCAACATAAGCAGCGTCTAGATCAATCTACTTTAATGAAACGTTTGATTATATAGCCAGATGACCCAAGGATACCATTAATTAGCCTTTGCAAATGGAAAAAAATTCAATTTGAAACTGAAAAGCTTTGGAGAGCTTCCTAAAAACACCCTTACCTCAATCTATTGCTTGAAGTTCTCACTTAAAGAGACAGTTTGCTTAAAATGAGTACGTTTGCCAGTATTTAGTGATTTATTTTGTCACTAATTTCAGTATTTATTTATCTATTAATCAATAACTATTTGGTAAAAGTGATATTTTGTCAGTATTTTTTATATTTCTTGATGTATTTATTTATTTATTTGTTCATTGTTTTAAGTATATATATATATATATATTCATATTTATATATATTTATTTATTTGTATTTTTTTTTGTTCATTGCTTTAAGTGAATATATATATTCATTCTATTGAATTTATTGATTTATTTATTTATTTATTAATTAATTAATTAATTTAATTTTTGTTCATTGTTTTAGTGAATATATATATATATATATATATATATATATATATATATATATATATATATATATATATATATATATATATATATTCATTTTATTGAATTTATAGAATTTATTTGGTCGCTCTTTTATGGTTTTAGAGAAGAAAGCTAGTCATAAAGGATTTGTAAACGTCAGAATTGTCTTTTTTCTTTGAACTATCCCTTTTGTGTTGTGAGAAGCATATCATGAAAAATGAAAGATGACAAGTCACATTAAATTCATTCTCCGGATCCAAACGTCCTTCGTTTGAGGACAAACAATCAGCAGAAGTCTGTTAAAAATAATCAGCACCTCGGGTCGTGAAGGCCTGAACTGCAGGACGTGGTCTTGAAAGACAAGCCGGTCTGTATCCGTCTGAGCAGACGCTGCCGGCGGTGTCTTCCATAAATCTCTGCCTGCGGCTGATAAAGTTAAAGCAGGACGTTAATTTGAGTACCATATGGTGGACTGGCAGTATTTCAGAAGCTGCTGTCTGCATCACATAATTTGATATCCACTCCATTTGAGAACAAGGTGAGAAAATGGTCTTGGGAGAGTCCCGCTGGTGTAACAAGTGTTCCTGAAGGCTGCTTTTTTGTTTGGTCATTTAATACATGGAATGAGAAAAAACCTTTATCTTTACTCTTAAGATAAAATCCTAAAGGTAAATCCTAAAATAAAATTAAACTACATGAAAAAATTTAAAAACGAATAAAATAGATTATTACTAAATACTACTACTACTAATAACTATAATAATAATAATAATAATAATAATAGTTATTATTATCATTATCATTATTATTAATAATAAAATATAATAATAATAATAATAATAATAATAATAATAATAATAATAATAATAATAATTATTATTATTATTATTATTATTATTATTATTATTATTGTTGTTGTTGTTATAAGTAATATAATGTATATTATTTAACAGTAATTAATATTACTATTACAACAACAATAAAATTAATAATAATAATAATAATAATAATAATAATAATAATAATAATAATAAAAATATTATTGCTGTTGTTTTTGTAGTTGTTTTTTACTTTATGTGTTTGTTTCCATGTTTTTGTGCAATATTTATTTTTAATAAATCCTTTAAAAAACAACAATTATTTAATGTATTTATTTATTTATTAAACATTATTTTTTATTTGTACTATGCATCGTTAAGAACTTCATTTGGACGACTACAAAGGCAATTTTCTCAATATTTCTTTTCTTTTTTTTTTTCGCACCCTTAGATTATAGATTTTGCGATGGTTGTATCTCGGCTAAATATAGTCACATCCCAACCAACCGTACATCAAAGCTCATTTATTCAGCTCACACACGATGAAGTAATTTTATACGTGTCCCTCTCCGTTTCAGAATTCTTTCTGGAGTTGCTGGACAACTCGGAAAAGTCTCTGAACGACATGTTCGTGCGCACATACGGCAAACTGTACACGCACAACTCGGAGATGTTCGAGGACCTGTTCTCGGAGCTCAAGCGCTACTACACCGGCGGAAACGTCAACCTGGAGGAAGTGCTGAACGACTTCTGGTCCAGACTCCTGGAGCGCATGTTCCAGCTGCTCAACTCTCAGTACACCTTCACAGACGACTATCTGGAGTGCATCAGCAAGTACACCGACCAGTTAAAGCCCTTCGGAGACGTGCCACGCAAGCTCAAGGCTCAGGTCACCAAGGCCTTTATCGCGGCGCGCTCCTTCGTTCAAGGACTCATGGTGGGTCGGGAAGTGGCCAACAGAGTGGCAAAGGTAAGGCATCTATTTTTACACGAGTCTTCCTGCTTGTGCTCAGCTTTCACTGGACGTCTAGACGGGTCAGTGGCCTTCAGCGTCTGTCGATGAAATAGACCCATACTGCGCTAGAGATCTGGAGAAAACATCGGCGGAGCTGAGATTTATGCCTTCCTGTTTTATTCTAGCTCAGTGTCTTATTTTAAAATATTTTTAAGTATTATATGTATGGTATTATATTAAAGTATTATTTCTATTGAATCAATTTTTTTTAACCCATTAGAATCTAATCTAATATATATATATATATATATATATATATATATATATATATATATATATATATATATATATATATATGTGTGTGTGTGTGTATATATATATATATATATATATATATATATATATATATATATATATATATATATATATATATATATTTATATATTTGACTCTATATTTGATATACACATTTAACACATCAATAATAATTATTATTAGGAGTATAATTAATATTAATAAAAGTAATAATAGTGTATTTTTATTATGTGTATAATATTACAATGTGTAACTTTAGCACTTATATTGTAATTATTATTTTTGGTCAAGCAATTTTTGTTGAATTTTTGTTATTTTGGATAAACTTTACTTGCATAAACGTATATACTTTTTATAAGCCACTTATTGTTATTGTAATTATTATATGTGTAGTTGATATATACATTTGGCACATGCACTAATTAATATGAAAAAAATATATATATATATATATATATATATATATATATATATATATATATATATATATATATATATTATAAATATATATATATATTTTTTTCTCATATTAATAATATGCTACTACTAATACTTAGTAGTATATATTTATTTATTTATTTATTTTATTTATTATAATTTTTTTAATTTGTAGAGCCACAATTAATTTTCTTATTATTATTAACACATATTACTTATTATTATTTATTTATTGCAAACTTTATTTAGTCTTTTCAACTAAAACACGTATTTTGTGGAAGCCGTTATTTATGTATTTTCCACTAGGTCCACTAGGTTGCATGTTACACGAGTGTTAATGCATCTTAACAGCACCGAAGCTCTTTGAAGCGACAGCGCTGAGCCGGACAGGTCGTGACATCCGTGATGAGAGATGCCCTGCGGAGACACCGCCGCTTTTCTGAAGGGAAGATAAAAGCGATCCGCTGGCAGCCTCAGCGGGCATCTCTGCCATCGCTCAGATCCGTCTTTGATAGCTCGTCTCCATCACATTTTCCGCTGGATGTTTATGCTGTTTAATAGCTTACCGGACGATTAGAAGAATTATTGACCGATATGAAGGAGACCGGAGAATGCAGTCAGGCAGCTAGGCCCTGTTTCATGTGCTTTTGCTGAAGTAATATGTAGATAAGCTGCTTTTGTGTCTGTGTTCGTCTGTGATGGCAGAAGTAGTGAGGAATGAGTGTTAGGAGGACCTCTGTGACGTTCAGCATGTCAGAGAGATGAACGCTCCTGTCACGGGCCACAGTTCACCTTCAGCTAGGGTTAAGGGCTGAGCGGTATATAGCAAATGATATATAATTGTGTTAGTGATTGTGTGTGTGTACCCGGTTAAGACCTTGTAGAGTTAGGGTAAATGGGATAGAAAATACAATGCGTGCAGTAGAAATACTATGACATCTATGCAAAAAAACAAAAAAAACATGATATGTAAAAAATAAATAAATAAATACATGAATAAGTAAATATTAAAAATGTGTTTAACAATAATAATTTAAATGCAATTTTAAATAATATTATTTAAATAATACATAATTGCGTATTATCATTTGTTATTTGCATTTTGTTTATTTTTTTCATTTATTTTACTGAAAGGAATTTTTTTTTATAATTGTTATTATTTTTTACACATAGCATAAATGTGAAATATACACCCGATCCCACTCTTTTAAATTTTCATTATTCAAAACAATTTTTAATTTTAAAATCTTATTTTAAATAACATATCATATTGAAAAATCATCTGCATGTTTTTATATTTAAATAATGCATGTATAAAATGTTCAAAAAAATACTATACATTAATATTTATATAAATTAATAATATTTTTTATCTCTCTAAATTAACTTTTATTATTATTATTATTATTATTATTATTATTATTATTATTATTATTATTATTATTATTTCCTGTACCTTTATTCACAGCACTATAGTTTACATTTACATTGGTGCATTTAGCGTGCGCATGTCCAAAGTGGTTTGCATCAAAGGGACAGTTTAGTTTAGTTTTGTCAGCATGCATTATACGGTCATCTGTGAGCAAATCTAAATAGCCAAAGACGTGCCTGATTTTCAGCAACTACTTTAAAGCCGCTTTAACAACCACACACGGGCTGGGAAGACATAAACACGGTCCACGTAAATGTTTAAATAGCCCTGTTTTTGTAGCCCCGAGTTCATGATCGAGCAGGATTATTCTTAGCCAATCAGGTTGTATTGTTAGTAATGGCACGTCTGTCCGATCCGCAGCAGTACGAAGTACAAACGTATTTCTTGGCTAATAACATGCAATTGTCATTAGGAGAAATGTTCTTGAGAAATGCTCACAGGTTCTTGAAACAAATTGAAACTCTGCAAACGTCTCCTGTTAACAAAATGCATTTTAGCGGAATTAATTTGACCCCGAAATGCACGCGTTCTCAAACTGACTTTTAAAATGTTAGTAGCGTATCAAGACTAAGGATGTAATAGCATGTTTTCTTGTCTTAGAAACATCAAAATGTTCGCATTTAATAGTTTTTTCAAGCATGTTGGCTAAAGGACATTGCCAACTAAATTAAAGTTTCGACTAAACCAACTGTTCATAAACTCGAATCATCTTTGCGTATGTAATTAATATTGCACACACAGTTTCTCGGAGTGAAGAAAAGCGAAGGGAAACGGGGACCAATGGCCTCAACCCATCGGTCATGCTTTTGCACAAATGCCACGATCGTATGCATCCCTTTAAAACTCGATCGTTAAATAGCACTTTTGACTTATTATCCTTTCTGCATATTTTATTGGTATTTATTTCGTGCGTGTTGATTTCAGTGTTCACCGGTATTGTGCATCGGTTTCTTAAAAGCACTAAAAAGCATGGTTTTAAAGAGCAGCTGTATATGAAGACATGCGTGTCTTGAGCATGCTCCTCTGTATTTCTCTGGCAGTGAATCACGCTGCATCACTAATGGCCGTGTTTTGATTCTCGCTGCGCCGTGTGCTAATGGACCGGGTCTGTTTTCACAGGACCCAGACCTGTTCTGGGCAGGCGTGTCACTGACCTGATGTAGGAAACGTGAGGAGAAACGCTCTGAAATGTTGTTTACGTGCACGGACTCGCTCATACGCCCAGCCTGATGCTGGAGTTGTTTTTGTAGCTGGGTTTTGCTATGAAAAAAAAAATGCTGTTGGCTTGTTGTTGGCTTGTTGTTAGACAGGTTTCATTGGGCAAATGAAAGTTAATAACTCGGTTTGGGATCATTTATAAAATAATGTATGGAATTATATGCGCATGCAATAGTTGTTTTTATTCGAACGGAGCTCCTGTTTTTAAGCGTGCGTGTTTCTGTCGTTAGGTCGGCTCAGAAATAAACAGCTCCGAATGCATTTTTGGGATTAATTGCAATCCGAGGCCTTTTTGCTGTTTTCCCTGAATTAAGCACTGAAAATCCCACTCATGTTAGATTAGGAGAACCATTTGGAAAATTCCAAGCTGTTCTTGAAATCCTGAAAGGGGCAAAAGAAGATTTAGCAGATTATTATTATTTTTATTATTACTATTTTCCTGAGCTTTGAGGATAAAGTTATTTAAACTGCTGCGAAATAGCATTAAAAGTATTTAGCGTGCGCGCTATCTGATTTAAAGGAATAGGTCACCAAAAAATGACAATGAAAATGCGCTTCAAGCTGAGATGTAGATGAGTTTGGTTCTTCGGCGTCATCAGAACAGGTTTGGACAAATGTGGTATTGCATCTGTGCTCTGAAGTGAATGGGTGCCGTCGGAATGAGAGTCCAAACAGCTGATAAAAGCATCACAATAATGCACAGCTCTCCAGTTAAGTGAACAATATCAACAATATTCCCTTTATTGAGTGAAAAAC